>NW_024081157.1:1278737-1378962 GCF_003009895.1 Hyaena hyaena
AAAAAAAAAAAAAAAATAAAAGGTTGTTTTGAAAACAAAAAAAAAAAAAAAAAGGTTTATCTATACCACGGAATACTACATGGCAATGAGAAAGAATGAAATCTGGCCATGTGTAGCAACATGGATGGACCTTGAGGGTGTTATGCTGAGAGAAATAAGTCAGGCAGAGAAGGACAAATATCATATGTTTGCACGTATAGGAGGATTAGGAGGAACTTGATGGAGGAACAAGGAGGAGAAGAAGGGGGGAAATGGTGGGGGAAAGGGAAAGAGGCAAACCATGAGAGACTCTTGAAAGCTGACAAAAACTGAGAACTGATGGATGTATCGGGGAGGGGGGATGGGCATGGAGGAGGGCACTCGTGGGGATGAGCACTGGGTGTTATGTGGAAACTAATTTGACAATAAACTATTTGTTAAAAAAAAAAAAAAGAGAAAGAAATGGGAGAAGCCTATGATGTTGATTTGTACCCCCATCTGCCACCATCATTGCCAAATCTCTTTACAAAATATCTGTTGGCTTCACTTTGTCCCCTGTATTTCCACTACCATCTATCACCCTGGTCTTGGACTTTTTATCTTCTCATGCAGATCATGGAAGGACTGTCCTAACTGATCTCACTGACTCCTGTCTTTTTCTGCTGAAAGCTATCCTGCTCACTAATACCAGATTTGTTTCCCTAAAACATTACTTTCTTGATGTAATTACCTTCCTAGAGATCTTAAAGATAGGCTGAAAAAACCACCTGGCATCACTTTTCATAGTCCCTCTTTTCTGCCAGCACCCTCCAACAAATTAGACAGATGATCTTTGATCTCAAACTGGCCATATCCATTCCGTGTCTGATTTTGCTAATGGTTTTCACCTATCTGCCAAATCTTAGGTGACCTTCAATACCAATGTCAGTTCATCTACTTTCATTAAGACCAGTTCTAGTTAATGGCCTGTCTTTGATTTCCAATACATTTGTATGTACAAATTCATATTATTTGACTATATTACTTCCTTAGTTTCAGGTACCAAACTACATTCCTGCCCAATACAGTGTTCTGCAAATGATGTCTTGAACAAGGTGTGAATAATTCAAGATTTGAAGAATAGTGATCTTGCCTCAATTTTTAAACAAAACAAATTCCAGTAAATAGGATTCTCTATTCTGCAATGTTCTCATAAACTATTTACACCAATTTTTGCTTATCTGCTGGGAGTACTAAAACAGAATAAAAGTTAATAATTAGTAACAAATACATTTTAACTAAAGTAAATAATAGTTCAGTATAGTCTGACAACCTTTTTTTTCTCCTTTAATAAACATATTGGGTCATACAGAAGTGCCCTTTTTTTTTTGTATGTTAAAGTGGTAAAATATTATTTCATATACAATTTCATATGGTTCAACTTGATACATAGCAAAATTATTAATCAGTTTTCTAGTTATTTCTAATTCACATATAGAATTAAAGTGAACCATTTAGTCATGTTTAAAAGTTACTTTCTTTTTGTGTACAGTATATTAATTTGAATCTTCAGCTGTAATTGAGATTTTCATAAATAAGCAACATGAGAGCTTAGGCTTAAAAGTTTTGGGATGTTTCCTTCTATGCATCATTCTTTTTGAAAATTCAACTATCTCCAGGTTTCCTTAAGAAGCAAATTTAAACATAATTAGGTTTAAATCTTGATTTCTTCTTATTCATTTCCATTTTCTTTAGATATCTGTTCAGCTTAACTTTCTTAAATTTCTTACTTGTACATCTCTATCAGGAAATTTTTTGAAAGAAGTTTTTTTTCTTTTTCTAAGGAAATCCTCTAAATAAAGGATATAAAACTTAAACACAAAGGG
Organism: Hyaena hyaena; assembly: GCF_003009895.1. Classification (NCBI taxonomy): domain Eukaryota; kingdom Metazoa; phylum Chordata; class Mammalia; order Carnivora; family Hyaenidae; genus Hyaena; species Hyaena hyaena. Next base: position 1,280,582 of record NW_024081157.1, read on the forward strand.
AACCCTGACCACCTGTGGGACTCAATAGGGATTCCAACTGCCATGTTTAGGATGTAGCAGGGCTCGTAGGATTTTTTGTCTCTTCTTCAATTTAGACACCAGAATATCAATTAATTCATTTCTGATGAAATGCTGAACTGTCACTGATTTAAAACATTAGTATAAGTGTAATCCAGCAATTACTCTTGTTTAGAAGACAAGCTATATAAGAAATCAAACCACAATAGGTAATAGATTTTAAGATACTGATTCAATTTCTTTCATGGTTATAAGTTACAAGCCTACTTATATTTTCTGTTTCTTCTATAGTCAATTTTAATAAATTGTATCTTTCTTTGAAATGCCCAATTTCTCTAAGTTTTCAAATATCATAAAGTCGTTCATGATAGATTCCTTTCTATTTTTCTAGTCTCTGATTTTCTGTAATAGTGACTCTTTTTTCATTTCTTAAGTTTATTTAAGAGAGAGAGAGGTGAGCAGGGGAGGGGAGAGAGAAGGAGAGAGAGAGAGAGAGAATATCCCAAGCACGCTCCACACTGTCAGCACTGTGCCCGACATGAGGCTCAAACCCACGAACCGTGAAATCATGACCTGAGCCAAAATCAAGAGTCAGACATTTAACCAACTGAGCCATCATGCACCCCTCGTTTTTAATTTCTCACATTGTTTCTTTGTGGTTTTCTCTTTGTCTTAATCAAATCTTGACAGGTTTACTATTTTCATTGAATTTTTTAATAGGACAATTCTTGGCTTTATGGGTTCTATGATGTTTCTCTCTCTCTATATATATATAATATATGTATTTCTAACTTATTGAGACAAATGCTTAATTAATTAGCTCATTAGTTTTCACCCTTTCTCAATATAAAAGGTTAAGGCTGTAAGTTTCACTTAATAACTATTTCACAATGTCCTACAGGTTTTGATATGCACTATTTTCAGGATGTTCACTTCTAACCATTTTACAATTTTCATTATTATTTCTTCATTGACAAAAGAGTTACAGAAAAGTAACTTTAAAAGTTTCCAAAGCAAAGGATTCTAAATTAAATTTTTGTTACTAATTTCTAGCTTAGTTCAACTATGATCAAGAGAATGCGTTCTGTACAGTATAAAGACTTTGAAATTTATTGAGATTTGCTTATGCCCCAGTCTATGGACAGTTTTCATGAAGATTCCATATGTGTATGATAAGAGTATATAATTGTTGGATTCAGGATTCTATATATGTCCATTAACTCAAGTTTATTATGTTTTTTATGTCTTCTATAGCTTTACTAATTTTTGAAGATCAGACGTAGATTTATTAATTTCCTTGTATTTCTGTCAAATTTTGCCTTATAAATTGAGACTTTGTTACTGGGTACATGTAAGATTGTTATATCTTTCTAGCAAGTTCTCTATTTTATCATTATGTAGTAACCTCCTTTATTCGTAGTAGTGGTTTTGACATAAAGTTCCATTTCATCTCATTTTCATGGTTATGCTAGCTTTCTTTTATTTGCCAAAGATCTCTTCCCAAACCTTTTACTTTTAATCCTCCTGGGTCCTTATGTCCTTCTCATTCATAACACTAAAAGAGATACCGACTCTGGCAGTCTTTACCTTTTAACATTTTTAACATTGTGTTTTCTCACATAGTTGTATTTTATTTTTACCATCTTACTGTATTTTTGTTTTAAATGTTTATTTATTGGGGGGGGGGAGATGCGGGGAGGGGCAGAGAGAGGGAGAAAGAATCCTAAACAAGCTCTGCACTGTCAGTGCTGAGCCCGACATGGGGCTTGAATCCATGAACTGTGAGATCATGACCTGAGCTGAAATCAAAAGTTGGACGCTTAACTGACTTAGGCACCCGGGCACCTCACCATCTTACAAAGTTTTCTATTCACTTTTTTTTAATGCTTTTTTTCTGATTTTCGATCTGTTCAGACTGATCAAGGTTTAAAAATTCATGTTCTCTTCTACTGCTTTTGAAATCACGCACTTTATTTCCATTCTTTTAATAGCTGTCCCTAACATTTTAACACATGTACTTCAAGCCTAATGCTAATCTTGATTTCTATCCTTCTCTTGAATAAGTCAATGATCTTAAAAAACTTCAGTTCCAATCATCCCCTTTCTGACATACTACTGTTGTCCACTATTTCAGTTTTACTTTATCAGAACTGTGGTTATAAATTCTCACGGGATTTTTATCTTCTTCTCTCCCTGACTAATCCAGGCTAAGATAAAAAAACTATTTGTCAGTTTTTGCCAATGAGCAAATTTTTCTCTTATTTTCAGTCATCAAGGGACCCAATCCTTTGGGGAACAATGGGGTGAGGATTTCTAATCTTTTTTTTTTTTTAAATCTTATTTATTGAAGCAATCTCCATACCCAGTGTGGGGCCTTCAACTCACAACTCGAGATCAAGAGTTGCATACTCCTCAGACTGAGCCAGCTAGGCATGCTGAGGCTTTCAGTTCTAATTCCTCACTTTGTTTGGACCCTAGGCCCATCTCCTATCTTGGGGCTCTTACTCTTAACATTCTGGAATTCTAAGACTGGCAAATGCCCCCAGGACAATTTACTACCCGGATTTTTAGTTTTCTTTTTTCTCTTCCAAGGGATTTCCTTTCCTTCCTAAGAATAGAGTTCAACCACTTAGTTTAAAAACACTTGTTTCATTAATATGACATTTCTAGTTGTTTCATATTATTTTTCAAGGTGTCTGCCATTCTGCTAGAAATTAGTTTTAATTTTTGAATATACTTTCTCCTTGATGTTAGGTGTAATTTTAGTTATCAGATAAGTAACCAACACCAAATAGTTTAACCATAGTCAGCAGAGTCATTTAGAAACAAAAATGTTTATGTTTTGTCAAAATAATATTCTTCTTTTATAGAATTATTCTATCACTTAACTTCACTTAATGAAAAAAATCACTTAAATTCAGTTTAGAAAATGTAAAGTGGTACAGAATATTTGAGTATTTTCCTTCCTATTCTAGAATTTGGAAACACAATTACAACCTACTGAATTATAACTGCAAATTCTACCAATGCATCTTAAATAGTACTTGGAGATATGAGAATAGACAACAGTGTAGAAAAGGAGGGAAAGGGGTAGTTCTGACAAAATGAGTTGGCTATTGTGAAAATGGCTGAATCTCAAAGTTTTGGGTATGTGAATAGCAATCATTCATTTAAGGAAAAAAAAAGTATTTATTAAGCACATCATCAGTGCTATTCTGGAAGATGCCAAAATGTTAAGTGAAGGTCCCTACCATACAGAAACAGGTGAGCACTAGGTGGGTCACAAATAACTAACTACAATGTAAGGCTGAGTAAGTTAAATGCCGTAAAATTAATACAGTAACAGTCACCTCCCTTATCTTCCCTACTTTCCACTGCTAAATCTCTACATGCATCTTTGATTCCTGTAGGAGTTTCTCCTTTCAAAAGGTTAGTCCTCTGCTCTTAATCCCACACTCATTCCCAAACTCATAAAAGGATTTTGTTCCCTCAGTTAGTCTTCTCTTATAGGTTCAATATCTTGCTCTTTTCTATACCAAATATATGTACAAGTCTTCCCAATTTTTAAAAAGGCATTTTTCTTTTGTATTAGTCTCAGATTTCCCCAGGCAAGAGATGTAACCTGTGGCTTTTGCTGTCTCACCATCTGCTTTCTCAATATTATAAAATCTGGCTTCTTTTCCCTCAGTTCTAATGAATGAAACAAAACTGATAATTTCACAAGTTATCAAAAGTTTCCTCATTACCAAATCCAGTGGTCATTTCTTTTTTGTCTTCTGTAATCACTGACATGGTTGACCTTTTTCTGCCTTAATACTTATAATACACACCATCCTGGCTTTCTTCCTACCATTAGGACCATGCTCTCTGTATCTCCTCTTCCTCTCTACCCACCCCCCATCCCACTACTGGTGTTCTTCAAGCTGCAGTCCCTGACCTGTTTTTTCTTGACAGTTTCTCAATAGTAGATCACTTACAGATTCTTAGAGCTTCAACTATCTTTCTTCTCTAGACGGCTCCCCAATAGTGCTCTCTACTTGTGATTTCATTTCCAAGAACTTTATTTCTGAGTGTGTACTAGTCACCTTGAACGCAATACAGCTAAACAGAACTCATCTTCTTTCAAAACCTGGCTCCCTTTCCCAACATTTCTATTTCTGTTAATAGTATCACCATCTTCCTGAATTCAAAAAGTCTGACTTATTTTGCTCCCCATTCTTCCAATCTGTCAGCAACTCTGTTGATAGATGTTTTGTAATCTCTCCATCTTTTCATCTCATTCATATTAGCTGTACAAATATTCACCTGTACCTGGAGCGTGCTGGGTGCTGAAAAGATAGAGGACTGAGCTCCCACTGTGGAGGCATTCACAATCTAGTTTCAACAACAAATAAGCAAATCACTAATTACGCTATAGGAGTTAAATGTTACAACAGAGGTGTTTATTTCATATCTGGACTTCTCTGATAGCTTTCAAACAGATTTAACTGCTTCTGGTCTCATTCCCCACTGGAGACACTTTCATATATGTCTTTCTAGGAAACTATTTTGGTCAAATTTTTTTTCCTCCTCATTAATCTTAACTTCTTCCCAACTACTTTCAGGATAAAATTTTTACTCATTAGACTGTCATGAAAGGTCCTGCCCAGAGAGTCACATCTTTCAAGTATTACCTCTTATTACTTCTGTACATGAACTTCCCGTTCCTTTCAAATCGGTTTGTTCATTAGACATGAATATAATTTAATATTCCTCATGACACTCCTTTCATACAGAAAACTCCATTTCTGAAAAAAACATACTCTTTTAAGATTCAGATTAAATCCTATCTCTGTAAAGCAATTTTCAGTGTTTCTAATTGAAAATGATGTCTCCCTTCTTCAAATCCCCAAGGCAATTTTTGCTAAGATAAATCATTGCACAATCAGGTACTGCTTTATTTTATTTTCTCCATTGTTGTCTTGAATGATCGTTAAATCTTTCTCACTTAATTGTGCATAGTTCATGTTTTCTCCCCAACAAAACTCTATGTTTCTCACAAGCTGCTTTATCTTATATTTCTTCATATCCAGCCACAGTACCCAGCATAGGATCTTGTTCATGAGTAAGACCTGAATGAGGGGCAGAGTTATGGAAATTTCAGCTTGGATGAAGGGACACTGCCGATAAGAGAAACAGCATGTGCAAAGGCAAGAAAGGGCAGCGTTTGTCTGAGATATAGAAAGTTAATCAATAGTGGAATGAAAGTCCCCTTGGTCCCTCCCCAAAGGAATCTGGGAATGTCAGGTAGAAGGGCCAGAATAAATTCCAGATTAAGGTGTTTTGACTTTATCTGATAGATGAGCAGAGCACCATGGAGGGCTTTTGAATAGAATAATGCACAGCAGCTTTATGAAGCATCATCAAACCGGCACTGCACTAAATTGATAGGAAGGCCTGAACATCAGTTAAGTGGCTACTGTTCAAAAAGTTAAGTAGTAAAGTCTAACCAACACAAAGTGCTTTCATCTTCTCTCCTGGAGAGAAATCTGCCATAAAAATCCCTTCAGGAAAGAAAGAATAGTTTGATAGGTTCTCTGACACGACGACTCTTTTGGTTCCGTTCATTCTAGATTCACCATAAAGTAGATTCAGGGTTTCTTATTTTTCTCTTGGCGTCTTAACTGGGAAAGCATGCTCTAATTCACGGTAACTACATTATCAAATGACATCACAAGAGCTTTGCTTAATCCTCAAGCTACTGCAAGCTGTATCTGAGATAGCTTTCCTCTTAGTTCCTCTAGAAGATTTAGTAAATTCCTGTTTATCCACAGATGGAGGCATTTGCTACCCATGGTCAGGAGACAGACTCGATCCCCCGACTAAGATGTGCTGACATCCAGGGCTCAGTGCCGCCACAGTGGAACAACTTGTTATAGCCCTTGAGTAGAATCAAGACTGACTTATCTGTGTCTTATCTATTCGAATGCTAAGGTTTCCTTCCATTAGGTGGCTAATTTGTAGGAATTTGCATGTTTCTTCTAAGCGTGTTCTAACATCCTTTGTCTTTATCCCCTTCATTTGTAAAAAAGAGTATAATTCATTAACTCTCCTAAACAGAAGACGGGAGGGGGGTTTGGAGGGGGCATACAATATAGTACCTTTAAGTTGCCCAACTCTATGTATTTGATTAAATTCTTTTTAGGCATAGAGGGGTAATGGCTGAAAAAGAAAATAAATCTCGAGGTTAGATAATTGGAATACAGAAAAATATCATACAAGAGCAAAGGAAGGTATTTAGCGATGATTCTACCTTCCTTTCCCATGATGCAGTAGGGTCTAAGTGGTTGGTTTTAGTCAGAGTTATTTGTATTTGCTTTTCTTCACTCATGTTTCTCTATGTATGTGGAGGGGTAGGGAATGGGAAGTAAGGAGAATAGGACAGGCTTCAGAGAATTGAGGAGTTAGGAGGTACATGTATAATACCCCAGGTAAGTGAAGCTGTGATTAACAAATTAAGAGTAGGATTAATATCTATATATAATATATATACCTATATAATATATATACCTGAGTCTTTATAGAATTAGGCAAGATCTGATTTGGATGGCTCTTTACATCTAAGCCTCATGAAAAAAGAAATCATTTACAGAATGTTAAGATTGACAACATAATTGAATTAAATAAAACAGAAAGTTATGCTAAATATAATAATTTTTTCTTAAAGATAGAGATATCTTTTGGAATGGCAGGAAACTATTCCTAAGGTCATGGCAATACTCATCAGGAATAGATCAGAAGACCATAAATTGTGCCCGCTGATAATAAAGATATATTTATATTTAGCAAAATATAGGAGACAAATCAAATTTATAGAAAAAGAGATAAAGTTGAAGGCAATTATTAATCTAACAAAAGTATTCACAGATAGGATTTGTGTGAGTATCAAGCTCTCCTATTACACTGATGCCACAACTGGGTTTATAACCCAACTTTCTTATGAATTTGTTTATGATATCAATAATTCCATGATCAATAATTACCTTACTTAGAAATTTATTAGAAAGCATCCATAAATGGGAAGTTTAAGTAATGGCTGTATTTTATATACTCAGGAGAAATCTGATATATGAACATTACAAATATTTCACACCTTGCATAAAAGCTATTCTCTCAATCCATATGTTGGCTTTTCTTGCACACAAAGCCTACTGCCACTCTTCCACGGCAAGCCTCAGCATCACTCTCCTGAGAGGTGTAGTAAAACAATAACATATTTTGGCTAGTAGAAGTTGTCTAAATACCATGAACAGCTGACCGGATGACATAGTAAGCTTTGCGCGGAGCTAGCACTCTTTGTTAAAGCAAAGCAAACTGTCTCCCGTTTCTCATAGGCAATGTTGGTGACATTCTTTCTACAGACATAAACAAACCTTGAAAATCAAACAACTTAAACACATCCTCTTAATTCTTCTACCCCCTTTAAAATATACAAAAGTGGATTTTAGAAAATTTGGGGTCTTACTCCCCAAAGTAAGAGAAGTTCAGACAACAAACGGTTAAAAGAACAAGCAGAGCCCTACCGTACCCAGAAATGACAGAAGGCTCTTCTCCTCTTCGGTGCTACTATCCAACCACTCGGCCACATCACCGGGGGAAAGGAGACTCATTCTCCAGCCAGAAAACTTTTCCATACAGAGCACAATTACTGAATGATGGAGTGGGAAAAGAAAGATACAAAGACTGAATTCTTGGGGGTCCAACACTTAAATTGCTGGCTAGGCTGTAATGATGAAAGAGCAAATGTGATCCTCCCTCCACTCTGAATTCTGTCTCTGTGACATCAATCTAATACAACGGGGGGGGGGGGAGGGGGAAGGAAATAGAGAGGGTTAAAAGAGGGTGACAGAAGAGAAGGGAAGGGAAGGGAGATTTGTCCTTCTGTCTCGTAGTGTTAAGCTTTAGCCTGAACGAAAGGCAAGGCTAAAACTGAATAATGATTTGTGTTTAATGACAGGAGAAAGCAAAAGAAAATAAAGAATAAAGACACTCAAAGAAAAAGAAACAGGTTCCTACACTGAAGGAGCTTAGATAACCAGACAGCACAATAGCTAATCAGTTAAGTAAAGCATATCATCAAACAAAAACAAAGGCAAAAGAACAAATTCAGCATTTTGTTTTGTTCCGAGAAGAAAGGTTTTCAAATTTCCTTTCAGTCAACCAGAGAGAACTAGAGCCCCCTAACCCCTTCCTGCTTTAGCTATTTCAACAGCATCTCAGCCCCCTTTGCGAAGATTTCCTGAGAGCAAAGGCAGGTTGATAAATCTGTGAATAGGAAGCTCTCATCCCTCCTTTCTTCTCCTCCTCCTCCGTTCCTCCCCCCACCTCGCATGGCGACGGCATTGATCGACAATAATGGAATCTGTAACTGACTGCCAACAGCAACATTAAGGATATTACAAGTCCACTTCATAAGAATTCGAGCCGGTGGTCGGAACTTGGGGGCAACTCTGGGCTTCTAGTCAATAGCTCTGTCTTTCTTAGCAAGAAAGAAAAGGGGGGGAGGGGGGAGAGCGGGGTGGGGAGAAGAGGGAGAGAGGGAGAATAGGAAAGACCGTTGAAATCTGAAAGAAGTCAGAGAAGTGAGATTGTTGGGCTGAAGGTTCAGAGACCCACCAACGTAGCAAATGACTGTCCTTCAACTCCTGTCACACTGTCATTGTGAAGGAGTCGGGAACAGATGGATTTTTAAATATGATTTACATTACATACTTACATGCTTGGACTTAAGGTCAATTCACAGGCTTACACCTTATTAACAGGCAGAGAAAAATCAAGCAGGAGAGATATTTTCAGAGACCCATAAATCACTATTATCCCTGTTTTCTGTAGATTGACCAGGCTAGCTATGAGAAAATAACACTCTTAAAAAAAAGCTAAGAGTTTTTCCCCTGCATTAGCAAAATATTAGCTGTTTCCAATAATCTATTTTCTTTCTATTCTATCAGTCTGCCTTCACGGAGAGAATTTTCACTGCTTAGGAGTTACAATCTCAGTATAACCTGAATCCAGACCCTCCTCTCGGAGAGAATTTTCACTGCTTACGAGTTACTATCTCAGTATAACCTGAATCCAGACCCTCCTCTCCATGTTGACTTCATTATTCTTCATCTGTACTCTAGTTAACTCTAACATTCTTGTTTTATATGAACCTTTATAAACCCAGGGGCTAGAGCAGTGCCTGGCACTTAAAAGGAGTTCACTTATTTACTGAAGTTTTGTTCAGCTGCTCTGAAAGTTTTTAATAGCTTCAAGATTGGCAGAAGATATCAAGCTGAATATTTCAGGATCTCTCTCTCTCTTTTTTTAATGTTTATTTTTGAGAGAGAGAGAGAGAGAGAGAGCGCGCACCAGGGCAGGTCAGAGAGAGAGGGAGACACAGAATCCAAAGCAGGCTCCAGGCTCTGAACTGTCAGCACAGAGCCTGACGTGGGGCTCAAACTCAAAACTGCAAGATCATGACCTGAGTTGAATTCAAACACCCAACTGACTGAGCCACCCACGTACCCCTACAATCTGTTTTTAAAATTAGTAATTCTGACAGATAATGACTTAAAAGTAGTTATAGCAATAGTACCAACTGAAGGAGATAGAAAATACAGGGGTGCCTGGGTGGCTCAGTTGGTCATGATCTTGTGGTTCATGGTTTGATCCCCTTATTGGGCTCTGTGCTGACAGCTTAGAGCCTGGAGCCTGTGTCTTCCTCTCTCTGCCACATCCCCTACTCAAGAACTGCCTCTCAAAAATGAATAAATGTTAAAAAATATTTAAATAAATCCATACTTTATTACTCAAAATAACCACATAAAATTGAAAAGTACTGACAAAATGTATACAAGTCATTTTATCAAAATCCACAGTCTATGCTTCTTAGTATCTGTGTACGCATTGATAATCCCTTGGTAAGAACTTTATGACACACCAGAATATCTGGAGCTCCCAAGTTGAAACCATTGGGCTAGAGCATCAAGTTCAAATGACTTGGTGTGATGTGGCTCCTGCTTGTTTCCTGATAGTGGGCCCCCCAGACTCTCCTTGACTTAGCTATGCTGTGCTATCTACCTCGCTTCCAAGCCTTTGCATATTCTAAAAGAAAGTAATCACAATTCATCTGTTTTGTTCATCAGTACATCCCCACTGTCTAGAGCATTATCTGGCACATGGTAGGTGCTCAAACATTTTTGTTGATTGACTTTGGTACCTCTGGTGAAGTATCATTCTTTCTACCATGTTTACCTGACTATATTAAACTGATCCATTGGCACTCAGTTCAAATATTACATCTCCCAAGTCTTCCCTGACACCTGAAGGCAGAGTTAACAGCTTTCTTACCCATACTTTCATTGTTATTGCTCCTATTACTTTATTTGTTTACACAGGGATTTCTTCCACTATACCTTGTGCATTTTAAAGGCAAAAACTGTGCTCTAGTAATCTCAACAAAATGTTTTAATGTCTAACACACAGTGATAATTCATAAATATTTACTGAATGATTTACTAGTCAAGGTAAGACTGTGATTCTATATACCAAAGATAAGTACTGAAGAATTCCATATATTCCTGATGTAAGGATCCACACCATCAGTCTCCAAATCAACAACCAAAAATACAATGTGGTAAAAGAAAATAATAAATCTTTTATGTATTTTACCAAAGAAAAGTCAGTATAATCACAAAGATATTACCAAAATGATCCAGTACTAGAAACTTGCCCCCTCTAAACAGAGTGAGCAAATGAGACACCCCAAGGAAAAGCTCTAGATTGAAATTTTGTCATAATATAAAAGGCATCGAACGGTTTTTCCTTGTTTATAACCAGAGCACAGCATGAATCAGGCCTCCTTACATAAAAATTTCCTTAAAAATAAAGCAATAAAACTTACTTCACGATGTAAACATTCTATAGTGGGCTGTATATTTTGTTTAAAAATGCACCAAAATACTGAGTAGGACTGTTAGAAATAATGCTTGACTATAATCTTCTCAACAAATGACCCAATCCCATACATCTTGGTGGTTACCATGTTCTTTATGTGTAGTATGTATGTACTTACTATTGACATTTGTTTTTATTTTATTCATTATTTTTCAACAAATATTGAAAGCTTATGGGCAGTGCTTGGCGACTAAGCATTTCTACTTGAGGGCAGTTGCATTTCCTTGTTGAGTATATGTATGGTATATGTGCGTGTGAGTGACTTACAGTGTTTTTAGGCACTTCATTAAGTGCTTTACATACAATATCTCATTTGAAATTCTTAAACAACAACCAGGTGGGATAGGTATTATCTTAATTTTACCGATGAGAAAACCAAAAATCAGAAAACCTGTCTACCTACCTACCTACCTTGTCTAAGGCAATAGGTAGGGATGCAAATGAAATTTGAATGTCTGAATGTATGGCCAAATGCCCCACTATACTATTCTATACCCTCCAAGGGCTGATATATCCAGAAGCCGGCAAACGTTTTCTGTAGAGGGTCGGCTAGTAAATATTTTATGCTTTGGGGGCCATATAGTCTCTGTCACAACTATTTTAATTCTACCACTGTAGGATGACAGCAGTCATAGGCAATATGTAGATGAATGGGCATGGCTGTATTCCAATACAACCTTATTTACAATACAGGGGAAAAAAAAAGGCTCTGGGCCATAGTTTATTGACCCGTGATTTAGGTCCACGCTGTCAATTCAGTTAACCTTTTTTCAATACTTAATGTATTTGTGGATCTCTGGTAGGTCTTCATGAATGAACAATAAAATAATTATTTGCCTGGGTCAAATAAAGTTTTATTCATTTTAAGAACTGTATAATGGTCTTTATTAAATTTTAAGACACTAAAAACCAGTTATTTTTCTTCTTACTTCCTTAATCTCATGGTCCTAAAGGAAACTTAAGTTGCAGTTGAGTAAAGGGTATAAAAAAATGTATCCCCCTCTTCAATTATTTAGATTCCTGATTTTTGTTATAGCTACCTGTACTAGCTTTCAGATTCACTCATTTGACAACACCAGTGCTAAGCACTGTTTTAATCCTTGGGTTACAGTAGTGAATAAAAGAGACAAAATTCTGCCCTCATAGAGCTTACATTCTTAGGGGTAGAAAAAGCGATACACATGAGAGAAAAGGAAGATATATATTGTGTTAGGGTGAAGAGTGCCAAGGATAAGAATAAAGCAAGGAAGGGGTTTAGGTAATGTTGCAGAGCTTTATAATTTTAGAGGGTAACCAGGCAAGAAATCTCTGAGAGATTGACTTTTGAGTAAAGGGTTCCTGGGTTTTGGGAAGAGGGTAAAAACAGTAAAAATGGTCTGGAAGCAGCAACAGTCAGGAAGTCACTACAGCTAAACTGGATTGATTCAGGCGAGAAAGAAAACGGAAATGAGGTCTGTGAAGGAACAGGAAGCCAGATTGTGCAAAGTTACAAGGTCTTTGGCTCTTATCCTTAATTAGGACGACTTTATGAAGCAGAAGAGATTTGTTAGGCTTGTTTTTTTTTTTTTTAATATGAGCTTTACTGAAATATAACTCCCATACCATAAAATTCACCCTTTTAAAGTAGCTTAAAATATATTCACAAAGTTGTGCAAGCATCACTACAATTTAATTGCAGACCATTTTCATCACCTCGGAAAGAAACCGTACTCTCATTAGCACTTGCTCTTCCTTCCTCTCAACTGCTGACTCCCTAGGAACTGCTAATCTAAGTTGTGTCTGTATGAATTTTCCTGTTCTAGATATTTCATATACATGAAATCATATACCATGTGGCCTTTTGTACCTGATTTAATTTTATCGATGTTGTAGCATGGATCAGTACTTCATTCTTTTTAACGGCCAATTAGTATTCCACGGATGGACATTTGGGTTACTTCTACTTTATAGTATTACACATAAAGGCATACCTCAGATATATTGTGGTCTGGCTCCAGACCGCTGCAGAAAATGAGTATCTCAATAAAGTTAGTCAAATTAATTTTTTGATTTCCCACTGCATACAAAAGTTATGTTTACAGAATATTGTAGTGTATTAAGTGTGCAATGGCACTGTGTCTAAAATAACAATGTATATACCTTAATTTAAAAATGCTTTATTGCTGAATAATGCAAGCTATCATCTGAGCTTTCAGTGTATTGTAATCTTTTGCTTGTGGAGGGTCTCGCCTCGATGCTGATGGCTGCTAACTGATCAGGATGTAGTCAATCCTCTCAAATCCTACCACTACTTTATCAACAAGAATATGACCTATTCTAAATCCTTTGTTGTCATTTCAACAATCTTCATGTTATTTTCCCTGGGACAGTCAGGACCTTCTAGGTAAGGCTTTAGCTTAAGGGAAAGTTATGGCTGGTTTGGTCTTTATCTAGAGCACTCAAACTTTCTCCATATTTGCAATAAGGCTGTTTCAACTTTCTTATCATTCGAGTGTTCACTGGAGTAGCACTTTTAATTTCCCTCAAGAACTCTTCCTTTATATTCACAACTTGGCTAACTGGCGCAGAAGACCTAGCCTTTGGCATGTCTTGACTTTCAACATGTCTTCCTCACTACGCTTAATAATTTCTAGCTTTTGGTTTAAAGTGAGAGACGTGACTCTTCCTTTCACTTGAACACTCACTGCAGGGTTATTAATTGGTCTAATTTCAATATTGCTGGGTCTCGGGAAATAGGGAGGCTCGAGGAGGAGAGAGGGAGGGAACGGTGGGTTAGTGGAGCAGTCAGAACACACACAACATTCATTAAGTTCACCATCTTTTTTTAAATACTTTTTAAAATGTTTATGTATTTTTAGAGAGAGAGTGAGGGAGAGGGACAGAGAGAGAGACAGTGAGAGAGACAGCACAAATGTGCAAGCAGGGGAGGGACAGAGAGGGAGAGAGAGAGAAACCCAAGCAGGCTCTACACCGTCAGCACAGACCCCGAAGTGGGACTGGATCTCACAAACTGTGAGATCAGGACGTGAGCTGAGATGGAGAGTCAGATACTTAACCAACTGAGCCACCCAGGCACCCTGATTAAGTGTGCCATCTTATATGGGTGCAGTTTGTGGTACTCCAAAACAATGACTATAGTAACAAAGATCACTGATCACAGATCAGCAGAACAAACATAATAATAATGAAAAAAATCTGAAATACTCAAAGAATTAACAAAATGTGGCAAGAGACACAGAGTAAGCAAATGCTATTGGAAAATGACAGCAATGGGCTTGCTTAATAATGTAGGGGTTGCCCTTACACCTTCAATTTGTTAAAAAAAAAATACAGTATCTGCAAATTGCAACAAGGTGAAGAGCAATAAAACGAGGCACCCGTGTAATGCTGTTATAAACATTCCTGTACAAGATTTTGTGTGCAAGCCTTATACTTTAAAAAAGATATCCAAATAAGATATATTATATAATCGGCTTTTTCTGTACCAAGAGTTTTAAAATGCTACAGCAGAAGAGTTATTTTCCAATTTTATAAGCACCAGCTTTCCTCCTAATTCCTCTGGGATTTCCATCCTTTTTGAAGAAACCAAAACTACTGACTCAGTCTCTTTTCTCCTGCTCCATTATTGTTGCATACAGGAGAAGATTAATACTAGATACTCAGGAATGAACAAAGGCAGGTAATATAGGACAAGAGAGCTTTGCCAAAATTGATAACTAAAATGGGTAAAGTTGATGGGTTTCTTGGGGGGTGATTTTATATTCTGATATGGTTTCAAACTTACAAAAATGGTACAGGAAGAGCACAAGGAATTCCTATATGTCTTTATCCAGATCCATCATCTGTGCACATTCTGCTACCTTTGCTTAATCATACTGTATGTAAATTATTATTATACATATATATGTATTTTTAAAACCATTTGAGAAAGCTGGAGACATTATGCCCTTTAGCACCACCAGTTTCTGTTTGTATTTTCTAAAACATAACCCAGAACCGTTATCAAAATTAGGAAACTTAATGCTGATGTTGTCTGACTTTTTTAGGATAAAAAATTAAGGGGCGCCTGGGTGGCTTAGTTGGTTAAGCGTCTGACTTTCACTTAGGTCATGATCTCGCGGTTCGTGGGTTCGAGCCCCGCATCGGGCTCTGTGCTGACTGCCAGCTCAGAGCCTGGAGCCTGTTTCAGTCTGTGACTCCCTCTCTCTCTGACCCTCCCCTGCCCACACTCTCTCTCTCTCTCTNCTGGAGCCTGTTTCAGTCTGTGACTCCCTCTCTCTCTGACCCTCCCCTGCCCACACTCTCTCTCTCTCTCTCTCTCTCCTAGAAATAAATAAAACATAAAAAAAAAAGTTTAAAAAAAAATTAAATATTCCTCTATGTGCCAAATCCACCATATAAATTCTATTTCAGTATCTCACACCAAGCCGTTTATTTGAAAAACAAACTGTCTTCAAGGAATGGTGATTAAGATATCACAAGTATTGATTGCAAGTATAATTCAAAGTTATAGTTCATATCATATTAAAATAATGTCTATCAAATTTTTGAAGGATTACTAAATTTATTAGCATTCGATATACTATTGTGATAAAGGATTGAAAGTAAGAATAACTAGTTTTCAAGAAGGGCAACTGAAGGACAAGTAGAGTGATCGATTGCATTCACATCTTGATATTCCTTTGAATATGCACAACCGGTCCCTCAAAAAAGCTTAAAGTCAATGCCAAACTATGGTTTTTTCCTTGTATTGTGGTTTGGAGATATGTTACTGAAACAGAAACAGAGTTAAATCTAATGAAATTTACAGTTTAACATTTTAAGTAGTATCCCAAATATATATGTCTCAAACCTTTTACATATGAATTATGTATCAATAAGTGCACTCACACTCTGTTTTCATTTGCCATGTTACCTTACATGGTTTGAGCTGAAGAAACGAATAAAGCTAGGGTGAATTTTCCTTCATTTGGATTTAGGAAACAATACTTTTGATATGGGAAGTCATCACTGAATAATAAGGTTATTACTATTAGAGGCATTTCTATTATGTGACTATTTAAAACTATGTAATAGAAGGTACTTTAATGTCCTCTACTGAAAAGGGTATCAGAATGTAAAAGAGTTAAAAAAAAAAAAAAAAAAAAAAAAGGCAAGGTAGTAAAACACATGTTCCAAAGTAATGTACCAAAGACTAATGGCAATTCTGGTTAGGGAAGTGAATCACTATCTAGAATTAAAGATAATCAGATTTTGGGGCACCTGAGTGGCTCAGTCAGTTAAGCATCTGACTTCAGCTCAGGTCATGATCTCGTGGCTCGTGGGTTCAAGCCCCGTGTCAAGCCCCTGGAGCCTGTTTCAGATTCTGTGTCTCCCTCTCTCTCTGACCCTCCCCTGCTCACGCTGTCTCTCTCTCTCAGAAATATATAAAACATTAAAAAATTTTTAAAAAAGATAATCAGATTTCTTAAACATTAAAGCTATCCTTTTAAGGAAAAACATTGTAAAGTGACAACTGTAGCTAACAAACAGGTAATTCCTTCTCAAGAAGATCCCAAAAGTGGCTAATGTATAATCATCCTTGAAAGAATTCTTTTTCCCTAAAATAAAGTTAAACTTTATAACTAATTTTACTCAAAGTGTATGCCATTCTTGGAGTCTATTATTTAGCATCTAACACAATATCAGGTACTGCAGGTACTGAATAGTTATCGAGTGGGTAGGCAGCTGCATACACCTACAAATGTAAGATCATTGCTACTACATAACTATACTGAAAGCCAGTAGGGTAATAGCTTCTTTAAACTATCTCTAGAACCAGCAATAACTTGAACATTTGTATCAAGAAAAATAAATGATCAAATGTATTGTGCACTTATAATGTACTAGGTAGTACGTTAAGTGCTTTATATGTTTAATCCTGTTTACCATGCAGAATAATCCTGTGAGGTAGGAGTAATATCTTTCCCATTTTACATCTGGGATAACTAAGGCTTAGGGAAACAACAAAGACACACAGCCAGTAAGGGGTTGGGGGTCAGGTTCTAGGACTTAGATACTGCTGTTTCAGAGCTGACATTCTTAACCACATTCTATTTTTTTTTTAAACATTTTTGTAATGTTTATTTTTGAGAGAGAGACAGACAGAGAGACAAGAGCATGAGCAGGGGAGGGGCAGGGAAAGAGGGAGACACAGAATCCAAAGCAGACTCCAGGCTCTGAGCTGTCAGCACAGAGCCCAATGTAGGGCTCGAACCCACAAACTGTGAGATCATGACCTGAGCTGAAGTCAGATGCTTAACTGACTGAGCCACCCAGGTGTCCCAACCACATTCCAAATAGAGTCTGTTTGTATAAAATTTTTAGACATTTTGGAAGAAGTTTGAAGGGTGAAGGTGAACAGTCATTAAGTGGAAAGTAAAACTGTTTCATTTGCTCAATGATCCAAGGTACTGCAACAAGGTTAAATAAATTGTGTAGAAATCCAAAGATCCCAACAAAGTCAGGAGGCCAAACCCCCAGTCTTTAATGTGAAGGTATGAAAAGATCAGCTTGAATCTCTTTCATTCTTTTCCACCAATAAGTGATTCTGATGGCCTGACTGTGTTTTACAAATATCTCCTAAGAAAAGAAAAGGATTTCACTGAACATTAGTGCAATGCTTGGCACACAGTTAAGTGCTCATTATTTGTTAAATGAATGAATAAAGGAAAATATTTTCTCACGCTCGCTCAGGATATTTGACATGGTTGTTTGACCTGACAGGCATTTTAATGAGGCTGTTTAATGCTGTGCTTGACAAATTTCCTATTGCTAATTTTAAGATGGAAACTATGTCAATTTAAAATTTTTTTTAACATTTTATTTATTTTTGAGAGACAGAGCCTGAATGCAGGAGGGGCAGAGAGAGAGGGAGACACAGAATCTGAAGCAGGCTCCAGGGTCTGAGCTGTCAGCACAGAGCCCAACATGGGGCTCGAACTCACAAACCATGAGATCATGACCTGAGCCGAAGTCGGTCACTTAACTGAAGGCTGAGCCACTCAGGCACTCCAAACCATGTCAATTTTTATTCATCATTTTAAGTAATGTCTTTAAAGTTAGATAATGTAATGCGTTACATTAGAGAAGAAAATACAAAGTTTGATGGTTTTAAGATAGAATTTAACTTTAGACACATGGTGGTTAGCAGACGTTAATGCATATAAATAATTACGGAGAATGTATATGGTGCTACAGAAATATTCTGGCAACTCAAAAGAAAAAAAATCAAATGGCTTCACATCTATTTTTTTAAGTTTATTTACTGAGAGAGAGAGAGAGAGAGAGAGAGAGAGAGAGAGAGAATGCACACGTGTGTGAGCTGGGGAGGGACACAGAGAGAGAAAGAGAGAGAATCCCAAGTAGGCTGTGCACCATCGTCACAGAGCCCGGTGCGTGGGATCGAACCCATGAACTGTGAAATCACGATCTGAGCAAAAACCAAGAGTTGCACAACTAACCAACTGAATCACCCAGGTGCCCCCACACCTATTTTTTTTTACATTAAAAATCATAACTATCAATTTTCAGTACATTTATTTTCACCTAGATTGTTAAAACACCATATGTAAATCTGCCCAGAAAACATCCCTCACTGAAAAAACAAACACTACCCTCAACTCTTTAATTTCTTTTTGGTTAGTATTTGAGTATGCTCCAAATTGGGCTTTAACATAAGAATTGGAACAACAGTTGAATCAATAGATGCATAAAACATGCTCCAATTGATTTTAAGTGAGCTTATATGACAGAACTTCTATAATATTATCTACCTGGAAACTTGATTCACACAAAAATGGAAAACACAAAATCTGTGGAATATAAAGATGAATCAGAAAACGACTTGTTCTCAAGAAGCTTGCCGTCTATACTTCTCTGCTGGCTTAACCCTTATCAATAAAAAAATATAACCTCACATATCTAGTATATGTATATTTATTTATAAGTTACATCTGTGGGCTCCAACTATGTAGTAAATATTAGTGAAGTGTATTTTTTTATTTTTGGATAATTAAAGGAATAAAAAGCTCCTATTTTCTTCTCACCCATGATGGACTGTCTTCTGCATTATGCTGGGATGCACCCGGTTTGGAGAGAGAATAAATACGGGGCACACTTCAGTGGTCTTCATAGGTACCCTGGAATGATGACAGCATCCTGCCTTCAGAATTGAAATATGGCCTTAAGAATCCTGAACCCAGTACTCTTGTCAGTCACTACTAAGCTGATCAGAGTCACCATACAACGGA
The DNA here is from genome assembly GCF_003009895.1 of Hyaena hyaena. Taxonomy (NCBI): domain Eukaryota; kingdom Metazoa; phylum Chordata; class Mammalia; order Carnivora; family Hyaenidae; genus Hyaena; species Hyaena hyaena. Next base: position 1,299,868 of record NW_024081157.1, read on the forward strand.
ACCACATTTGCCGTCTGTCGTCCATATCAATTTTACACTTTTATAGAAGTGAGACAGGCAGTCCACTGTTTAAGTCACAATCAGGGAAGCATTTAAGCATATGGGGCTTGTTTTCTGGATACCTCTTTATTGACAAGCCATTTAAAAATGCTATATTTGGGGGGGGATGGGTATGGAGGAGGACACTTGTGGGGATGAGCACTGAGTGTTATGTGGAAACTAATTTGACAATAAACTATTTGTAAAAAAAATAAAATAAAAAAAAATAAAAATGCTATATTTAGGGGCACCTGGGTGGCTCAGTCGGTTAAGCGTCCAACTTCGGCTCAGGTCATGATCTCACAGTTTGTGGGTTCGAGCCCCACATCGGGCTCTGTACTGACAGCTAGCTCAGAGCCTGGAGCCTGTTTCGGATTCTGTATCTCTCTCTCTCTCTCTCTCTCTGACCCTCCCCTGCTCTCGCTGTCTCTCTCTCTCTCTCTCAGAAATAAATAAAATATTAAAAAATATATATATATTTTAAAAATGCGATATTTACTGAGAGATGCCCTCAGCCCTATCAACTATTGTCAGATTTGAATATCTTTCCAGATTTAAGGAGATGAAGAAACCTTAAAGTCCTTCTCCTTTAAACTAAGCTTATCCTTGGTCAAGAATTTATTTAAAAAAAAGGTGTAGGTACAATCTGGAAGAGTAACGGAATATTTTATTACTGGAAGGAATTTTATGTTATAATGGTCTAAACAATCTACTCGCTACAGTAGACTTGGGCACAGACTGACGTGATTCTTCCCCACCCTTTCTTCCAAAAAGAATGTCGAGGAAGGTATTTCTTATGCCCTGAAATTTTAAATAAACTCAAAAGTGGATTAACTATCTCCGATTTCAAAAAAAAAAGTGGAAAACAACTGGAGCTAGATTCTTCTTGGAGCTTACTAGGAGAAGCCTCTCTCCACTACTTCAGTTTCTCAGTCTTCATAAGCAGGGGGAAAAGAATTCAAAGATTACCTTTCAAGATGTGCTATTCTAGAAAGGAATGCCTTTCCTGTCCAACCTTCCCCCACAACCTAAAAGAGAAACACCAACGAATCACTGATAAGGATTGGGGGTGTCTGACTAGTAATCCACTCCAGGTTAGAAAGCCAAAGCAGTGCATTAACTACAGAAAGGCAAGGGAGAAGAAAAATGGAATGATGGGGTGAACTGTGTCTTCCCAAATTTCATATGCGGAACTCCTTATCCCCAGGACCTTAGAATGTGACATTTTTTGGACATTGGGCATTGCAGTTGTGATTGGTTAAGAAGAGATCACGAGAGTGGATCCTAATCTAGTATTAATGGAGTCCTTATAAAATCAAGAAGTGTGAACACAGAAGCACTCATACAGGGAAAATACCATTTGAAGACCAAGGCAGAGATCAGGGTGACACTTCCACAAGTCAAGAAGGTCAAAGATGGCTAAGAAATCACCAGAAACTATGCTAGAGACCTGGAAAAGATTCTCTCTCACAGCCCTCAGAAGGAAGCCACACTGTGGATAGCCTGATCTTGGATGTCCAGTCTCCAGGACTGTGAGGCAATAAATTTCTGTTTATTTAAGCTACCTAGTTTATAGTTTAATACTTTGTACAGCAGCCCTAGCAAATATGCTGACCAAGATACAGCCGAGGGGCAGCCCAGCGCCTTGTGATCCTATGTCCAACTAAGTAAAAATTTGTGTCCCTTTTCCCCAGTCCCCCTTCCCAGCTCCAACGGGAGAGGAATTAGAATTAGAAAAGGGAGGGAGAGGGTAGAAGGAATGAAAGAATTAGCTGGGTATCTCCCACTCCAAGTTCCGGTGGTGGTAGGGGAGTTAATTCGGAGAGGAGATAGAATTTTAAATTGAAGTAGACTCAATGGACTGGCTTATTACTGAAAGTAACCAAAAATAACCATTGACTCCCCATGGTATCATTAGAGATCAGCTTCCTAGCAGTGATAACACAGTGGGGGGCAAAGACTTAGGAAAACAAAACCACCCCCTTTCGCCTCCTCTAGGCTTATGCTCAGAGGCAGACTCCTGAAGCTTGTTCAATTTGTGGGGCTGTCTTTAAGAAAAGTAACACCAAATTACAAACACAAGTCTCTCTTTTCTTGTTTTCTCTCCTTCATTAAGGTCCCATATGCTGGTAAGATCTGGGGAGGCCTGGGGCGGCAGAGGCTGCCATAAGATAGAAGTGACTTCAATGACAGCCAGGTGGTCAAAGATTTATCAAAGTCCTACTGCCATTTATAAGAGTCATTCACAGTTCACCTAAAGACATCACCATTCAGCTCCGGGTACCGAATCTACAGTGATAAGTCATTATCTTGCTTTCCTTTAATGCATTCTTACATTTCAGCAGCGGTGCATTTAGTCAGGGTCTGCTATATGTTACTGGGAAGAGGTTCTAGTCAATGTGGTTAGACAAGACAAGCAATAGAAACATCTGAAAGAAGGGATATAGATACCTGAAAGGAAAAGATAAATGATAAATACTTGTAGAAAACAGCATGTATTCCTAAGTGAGGATGGCAGCAGGGGACAAGAGAATCAATTGAAAAACAAGAAGGATTTAGTAAGATAATTAAAATAAAGGTAAATGTACAGAAATTGAGTTTTTCCATAATATTAGCAACTACCAATTGGAAAAATTAATGAGAAAAAAGATCCATTTAAAAAACCAATAAAAGTTATAAACTATGAAACTATAAGCTTAATAAAAAAATTTAAGACAAATACAGAAAAAAAATATGAAACTTTATATATGACAGGGTGGTGTTAGACCCATGGTGGGGGTAAAAAGGTTGTTCAATAAATATAGTAAGAAAAGGTTATCAGTATGAAAAAAGTATAAAGGTATAAAAATCAACTTCTGGTAGATTAAGGACTTGAATGTCCAGAGCAAAAATTTTAAACTTTTTTTTTTTTTTAATGTTTTATTTATTTCTAGGAGAGAGAAAGAGACAGCGTGAGCAGGGGAGGGTCAGAGAGAGAGGGAGACACAGACTCCGAAACAGGCTCCAGGCTCTGAGCTGGCAGTCAGCACAGAGCCCGACGCGGGGCTCGAACCCACGAACCGCGAGATCATGACCTAAGCGAAAGTCGGACGCTCAACCCACTAAGCCACCCAGGCGCCCCAAAAATTTTAAACTTCTAATAAAAAGTATCTTGAGACTAAATTTAGGGTGGGAAATGATTTTGTAAATTAAAAAAAGAAACATCGGCTATAAAATAAATGTTGATAGGTTTATCTATATAAAATTATTAATATATATTAAAATTTTTAATGTTTATTCATTTTTAGAGAGAGGAAGAGCAGAGAGAGGGAGACACAGAACCCGAAGCAGGCTCCAGGCTCTGAGCCGTCAGCACAGACCCCAACAGGGTGCCTGAACACATGAACCATGAGATCATGACCTGAGCCAAAGTTGGATGCTTAACTGACTGAGCCACCCAGGTGACTCATAAAATTATAAACTTTTGTTCATCTAATGACCTTTAAAAAAGAGTGAAAAGACTAATTACTAGTTATTGAGAATACAGGGGTGCCTGACTGGCTTAGTTGGAAGAGCATGTGACTCTTGATCTCAGGGCTGTGAGTTCAAGCCCCAAGTTGCGTGTAGAGATTACTACAAAATAAATATTTTAAACGTAAAAATAATTGAGAAATAGTCATAATACAACTATTAAAGTGTTACTATCAGGAACCTATGACGAATGCAGTGAGAAGAAGCCTTAAAATCATGAAGCCTTATGTTTTTGGCCAAGATCATCCGTTAATTGGGAGTCCTTGTCTTGAGATCATTTAGTGTTCATACCTTATGTTTCTCTTTTATAAAAGGAAAAATTTTAAGTAAACATTTTCATGATCCAAAAAAAGACCATACAAAGAACTCCTATAAATTAATAGAAAGAGCACAACAATTCAATGGAAAAAGACAAAAGATAGAAATAATTTCACAAAAGTATTAACATATATAGCCAAAGACTTAGAAAAATATTGTTCAGTATTGCTGGTTATCAGATTAAGCAATCAATGGTTTTCATTACATGACAAAAATTTTAAATTCTGACAATACCAAATACTGGGCAGAATGTGGATTCCTCAAGGTTTAACATAAATTGTTGGTGGGAAGGGCGCCTGGGTGGTTTAGTCGGTTAAGTGTCCAACTTCAGCTCAGGTAATGATCTGATAGTTCGTGGGTTTGAGCCCCACGTCGGGCTCTGTGCTGACAACAAGCTCAGAGACTGGAGCCTGTTTCAGATTCTGTGTCTCCCTCTCTCTCTTGACCCTCTCCTGCTCGTGCTCTCTCTCTCTCTCAGAAATAAATAAAACATTAAAAAAAATTTTTTTAATTGTTGGTGGGAAAACAGTTTGGCATTATTTTCTAAAACTGACCACATTTAGGACACCCTAAGACCCAGAAACTGCATTCCTAGAAATATAGCAAAGAGGAACTCCTGCAAATGGATAAAAGAAAATATGTACAAGAATGTTAAACAGAGGCACTGATACCAATAGTAAAACTCTGTTTAACAAACCAAATACTCTTCAATGATAGACTGAACCCCAATATAAAGTTCAACTTAAACTCTCTTAATTTAACTTGTTTGGTATATTCAAACAATGTAAAACTCATGTAGTACTCAAATAAATGAACTATAACAACACCATGGAAAGATATTAGTAATAGAGTATTTAAATGAAAAAATAAGTCCCAAAAGAATATATTTAAAATTTGTCCTTTATATAAAGTTAAAAACTAAAACTTAGAAATGCATATGAAAGTTAATTCTCTCCCATGTAATCTACACATTCACTGTGATTACAGTTGAAATGTCAACACACAGGGGCGCCTGGGTGGCTTAGTTGGTTAAGCGTCCGACTTTTGCTTAGGTCATGATCTCGCGGTTCGTGGGTTCGAGCCCCGTGTCAGGCTCTGTCCTGACTGCCAGCTCAGAGCCTGGAACCTATTTCAGAGTCTGTGTCTCCCTCTCTCTCTGACCCTCCCCTGCTCACGCTGTCTCTCTCTCTCTCCTAGAAATTAAAACAAAAAAAAATTTTTAAAAATGTCAACACACATTTTTCTTTTTTTTTTGTCTAGAAGTGGGGGACAACTTGATTATATAGTTCACATGGAAAAATAAATGCATGAGTTAAAAAAAAACACATTTTGAAAGAAAGAACTAATTAGAGGGAATTTGCTATATTAGTAAGAGAAACACAAGAAAACTTACAGTCCCTAAAATATCATGAAACTGTTGAAGGAATAAAACAATAGATCTGTGGACCAGAAAAACAGCCCAGAGAAAGACATGTAGATATTTAGCTGGTAATAAAGAATACCTTTTTTTTTTTTGATAGTTATTCATTTTTGAGAGAGAGAGAGAGAGACTGCAAGTGAGGGAGGGTCAGAGAGAGGGAAACACAGAATCTGAAGCAGACACAGAATCTGAGCTGTGTTGACAGCTCAGAGTCTGATGCGGGGCTTGAATCCACAAGCGGTGAGATCATGACTTGAGCCAAAGTTGGACACTCAACTGACTGAGCCACCCTAGCACCCCTAAAGAATACCTTTCAATTGAGTATGGAAAGAATAGACCATTGAGTAAAAGACTGAGATGACTGACTACGATTTTTGAAAAAAATCTCATTTCACAAAACCAAAAATAAGTTCCAGATAAAGAACCTAATCTTAAATTGAGAAAGGCCTTTCTAAACATCTCACAAAAGCCAGAAATTACAATGGGGAAGAGAAACACTGAAAAGCATAAAAATTAAAAGCTTCAAATAGTGGGGAAAAAAACAACATCCTGAACAAATTTGTAAGGCTATTTAACAGCATCTATCAAAATATGAAACGCAAGCTACCTTTGGTTCTTAAGAACCAATCCTACAGAAATATCAGCACAAATAATAAAGAGATATATACAGAAAGATGTTAAACACAAAGTTGGTAATGGCAAAAACTAAAAACATGAAGTGTTCATAAGGAAGGAAACAATCTACATTGAAATAATATGCAGCCTTGAAAAATCTACAGGCATAGATGAAATGTCGTCATCATATTCTTTTCATTTAAAATATATACTAGAGAAAACAGCATAAACATAAGGAGTTTAATGAATTATAATACCACTAAAGCAAGAATTAGAACAGTGGTAGTGACTCATAATGCCCTACAGACCTCAAATATCCTATCCTGATCCCAAACCCCTCCACCCAAGAGATGATGACCGCCCTGACTTCTATGGTAAACATTCTTTGCTTCTATTTACAGTTTTAAAACTAAAATGTGTATCCCTCAATACATAGTTTTGTCTTCCTCTTTTCTTGAATTTTACGTAAATGGTATAAAACATGCATATTTTTGGGTTTCGTTTCTTTTACTCTGTATTTTCAAGATTGGCTAATATCATTGTGTGTCACTATAGTTTCTTCATTTTAATTGCTGTATTCCATTGCATGATTATCTCACTTAATAAAAAAAAGATTTACTGATTTTGTTTCCAGGTTGTAACCAGTTTGAGGCTATTACAGATGTTCATTTGTCTTGCATATGCATCACCATGTACATAAGCATGTATTTATTATGAAAAAAAAAACTTTTCAGTTTTACTAGATAATGCCAAATTGTTTTCTAAAGAAACTGTATAAATTTTCACTCCCACTAACAACGTAAGAGTTCCCATTGCTCTATATCTTTGACACCTTTGGTTTTATTAGACTTTAAACGTCAGCCAACCCAGAGGTTGTGAAAAGTGGGTATTCTGTCATAGTTTTAACTTGAGTTCCTTTGATTATTAACCAGGTTGAGTACCTCTTCAACCAGGTTGAGTACCTCTTCCTGTACTGTATGTATGGTCATTTGGTCATCTTCTTTTGTGAAGTGCCTAATCAAGTCTTTTGCCCATTTTTCTATTGGGCTTGCTCTTTCTTATTAATTTATAAGAGGGTTTGATTTATTCTGTTACAACTAACTTCTTTGCTGGTTTATGTACCTTGACGTTTTGCTCTCTCAGCAGTGTTTCCTGATGAACTTAAGTCCTTAATAAAGTAACATTTAATACTTTTTCTTCTTTTTTAAAGTTTTTTAAAATGTTTGTTTACTTTTGAGAGAGACAGAGTGCAAGCAGGGGAGGGGCAGAGAGAGAGAAAGACACAGAATCTAAAGCAGGCTCCAGGCTCTGAGCCATCAGCACAGAGCCCAACGTGGGGCTCGAACCCACAAACCATGGGATCATGACCTGAGCTGAAGTCAGACACCTAACCAACTGAGTCACCCAGGTGCCCCTACTTTTTTCTTCTTTATAGTTAGTGATTTTTCTGATTTAAAAATTATTTCACTCTTCTAAAGCTATAAATACGTTATGATACACTTAAGAGTTATTTTGTCTTTTACATTTAGGTCTACATAGAATTGGTTTTGTGTAAGGTGTGAAGATGGAATCTACCTTCATTTCTTTTTGCATATAGATATCCAGTTCATCCAGTACCTTTTACTGAAAAGACTCTAATTTCCTCACCACTCTGCGGTTCTAACTTTATCATAAAATGTACATTTATGCACAGATCTGCTTCTGAACTCTTTATTCTGTTCCATTGGTCAATTTCTAACACCAATCTTACTTTGTCTCAATTGCTCTTGCTCTAGCTTTTTAAAAGTCTGGAGAGATGACAGAGCAAGTCCTCCCAGCTTTATTGCTTTTAAAGCTTTTGGTTATCTTTGGGCCTTTGCATAACCACATATATTTTATAATCCATTTGAGAAACTAAAACTTGTGAAATTTTTACCAGGACTTTATTGAATGACTAAAGGAAGGTAGCACAAAATTAATATCCTACAAAACAATATTCTAATTTCAGAAACTTCTGAAATTCTATAATTTTTTCTATAATTTTTAATGATGTTTTACACTTGAATTTTTAGAAATTTTGCACATCTTTTGTTAAATTTATTCCTAGGTAATGACATTTTATATCACTGTAAATTGTATCTTTTTTAAAAAAATTCACTTTCAGTTTGTTTGTATAGAGATACAATTGCTTTTTGCTTATGGATCTTGTATCTAGTAATCTTGCTAAACTCGGTATTTTTGTTTGTTTTCCTAAACACTTACATCATCAGCAAATTATAAATATTTTGTGTCTTCCCAATCTTTATATATTTTCTTGCCTTACTGTACTGACTAGAACCTCCAGTATATGTGAAATAGCAGTGGTAATAGTGGACATCCTGGCCTTTGACCTTCATCTGAAAGGCTTTTAACCACTAAGTATGATGTTTGCTGACTGGTTTTGTAGATATCCATTATTAAAGTAAGGAAGTTCTTTCCTATTCCTGTTTTGTCAAGAGTTCTTATGAATGGCTATTAAATTTTATCAAATGTGGTTTTTGCATCAGTTGAGATGATCTAAAGGTTTCTCTCCTTTAGTCTTTTAATAGTGAATTATATTACTTTTTAAATATTAAGTGAACATCGCATTGGTATTATAAACCCAAATTTGTCATAAAGTAGGATTCCACTTGCCAATATTTTGTTGAGGATTTTGGTATCTATGCTAAAGAGTAAGAATGCCCTATAATTGCTCTTTTATGTAATGCTGTTGCTGGGTGGTATAAAAGTAATGCTAGCCTTATAAAATTAGATGATGCGTATGGTCTCTTTTCTTTTTAGAAAGAATTTTGTACTTTGAAATGATATCTTTCTTAAATGTTTGCTAGAATACTTAAGCAAAGTCTTCTAGGCTTAGATTTTTTCTTTGTGGAAAAGATCTTGATTGAACATTCAATTTCTTTAATAGTTATGGAGTATTTGGAGATTCTACTACTTCTTGTGTCAGATTCAGTAAGCTGTATTTTCCTACAAGTTTTACTATTCTAACTGATAATTTTCATTTTTATAAAGGTGTTCATAATATCTTATAAATATTATTATAATTGTATTGTATATAAGATCAAGAGCAACATATCCTTTTTTATTCCTGTAATAATTATATTTTTCTTGATCAGTTTTGCCAGATTTGTCAATTTTAGGTCTTTTCAATTAACTAGCTCTTTTTTTTCTACTGCATGTTTTCTTTTTAAAAATTTTTAATGTTTATTCATTTTTTAGAGAGAGAGACAGACTGTGAGCGGGGGAGGCGCAGAGAGAGACACAGAATCCGAAGCAGGCTACAGGCTGTGAGCTGTCAGCACAGGGCCCGATGTTGGGCTCGAACCCACAAACTGTGAGATCATGACATAAGCCGAAGTCAGACGCTCAACCGACTGGGTTACCCAAGTGCCCTTTTCTACTGCATGTTTGATTTAATTCCTATTTTTTAAACCTCTTTTCCCTTCCTTTTATTTTCTTTACTACGGTGCTATTTTTCTAACTTCAAGTTCTACTCTAGCTAAATCACAAAGTTTTGATATGTAACATTTTCATCATCATTCAGTTGAAAATATTTTATAACTTCCATTATAATTTCTTTGTTGATCTCTGGGTTATTTAGAAGTATCTTTTTGAAGTTTTTAAGGAAGACAGCTTAAAAATACATCTGTTTACCCCACTTGATTGTTTTCAGCGGATTATTCAGAAAACTTGCCCACTATTACCAGAAACAAAGAGCCGATAGTATATTCTAAAGTGAAAAATGCAAGTGGAATTACAACATGTATTGTTTGATTCGGGAGAAAACAAAACATAGAAAAAATAGAAATCTGGAAGGATAAATACTAATTGTTAATTGTGGTACATATGCAGAAAACAAGAGAACGTCCCCCTGGAATGTAGGGGAAGGAAGAGCTTTTACACCTGGACTTTGTTTCATTTTTTTTACAAGCAGCAACTATTACTACTATTTTTTAAATTAAGATTTTATTTAAAATAGACCCAAATAATAAGTCCTGTTATTAAAATAGATTATATAATTACATATAATCAGGGTAGCAATGAACTCGAAGCTTTATTCAGTTTCTTTGGCCTTCAAATAGAATTTGCTTGACCTTAGGAAATATAAGAATTTATTTTACTTATGATGCCTCACAAAGAAGATCCTAAGACTTTCGGTTTCAGAGTCACAAACCTCTATACGTCTTCTTTCTATATCACTCAGATTCCACATGCTACCACATTCTCTTTTCCCCTCCCTCAATGGACAGGAAATATAGTTGGTGACTGTTTTCATCGAAGTTCTGTATTTATGTTCTTCGTGCTGAACAATCTCAATATCTTTAAATTTTCTTCAAAATGTTATTTTCTAGCCTTTCCATCACAAAAACATGTTCACAATTTGATAGAGTACACAGAAAAGAACACAATACTCTATTAGGGACTGTAAACTAAAACAGAAAATTACTTAACCTCTCTTAAATGTTTAATGTTTCTATGATGCATGTAAGTATCACTACTGCCTTTTTAACCATAATACTGCATTCCATAGTGGCTTCTTATCTACTGTGGCCCTTAAATTTCTGCATATGGTTTGGCCTCTCTACTTTTATTTATACAGAATTTTTCAGAAAGTAGAAATCCTAGATCTGTATCTTTGCTTTTCTCAGTGTTTGTGAAATATGTGTCCCAGAACTTAAAACTGTACATTGAGTCTGTGAACAGCTTTTCTGTTGCTAAGTATTTAAGATGGCAACATACCAGGCCCTTACTTCAGAATTCAAAGAGTAACTGGTTTATTCGTTCATAATCAACTTAAAAAAAAAACCCAAAACACCAAAATATAAGTAAATAAATGCTCTAGAAAGATGAGTGACAAAGGCTGTCAAAAACTATGAGGCATTAAATGAAAGGCATTTGTAAAGGTCTATAATTGGAAGGCAGAATGGAAAGTAGGCAGGAAAATGTCCCGACAGTGAAAATATGCAACATCTTTATAGGTATAGGGGACTTCTTAGAGTTCCAATTTTTCTCTGACAGTAAAATCATTTGAGAATAGGTACGTAGGTCTTTAATTTTAAAATGCAGTTTTTTAAAATTCAGAAATGTCATTCATCAGTTGATGATGAACAAAAGATGGGGTCACATGTTCTTCAACAGGTAATTTGGCATTAGCCAAATGAGGTTCAGCAATGTTTGCATAATCAAATATTTGTGTTCTCTATTATTTTATTAAAAACTGGTAGCAGATTGAATATAAAAATGCTGATATCACCAAAAAAAAAAAAAAAAACCCACCACAGGCCTCAGAAAACTAATATAATTTAATTGAAATAAAAATGAGAATTGTTAACCAGGTCACAATTAAGTTACCATTAACTTCAATGGAATATTTTGCATTCAATTGTGAAGGAGGAAAAAAAGCATAATTAAGAATCTTACAGAAACACTTGGTGCTGCTTATGTGGGTATGGTTCCCACATTCTACTATAATCCCCCTTGGGTGTAGGTGGGGCCTGGAATCTCTTAATATAATGGGACAGATACTCTCCTGATTAGGTTACATTATATGGCCAAGGTGATAGCTTAGTCACTCTCTTGATTTTATGACATTATATTGGACTCCATCACTGCACTCTGGAGTAAGATTCTCTCACTGGCTTTGAAGAAGTAAGCTGCCATGTTTTGAGAGGGTCATGGGAACGTGGCCCACAAATGGTTTCTAGGAGACAGTAAGCAAGGAAACAGGGATCTCATTCCTCCAACTGCAAGAGAACGCTGAGCTCCAGATGAGAATGCAGCTGTGCTGATACCTTGTTTTTGACCTTGTGATACTCAGACAATCAGCTACACTCTGCCTGGACTTCAGATCTGCAGTGAGAAAATAAACGTGTGTTGTTGTCAGTCACTAAGCCTGTGGTCATTTGTTATAGTGTGACAGAAAACTATTGCAGTATGCTAACATGAAAATACTAAGTTTCAGTAAAACAGGAGACATCTGAGGATCTGGTGCAGAAGACTGCTTAAAAATGAATCCAGTGGGGCGCCTGGGTGGCTTAGTCGGTTAAGCGTCCGACTTTCGCTTAGGTCATGATCTCGCCGTTCGTGGGTTCANACTGCTTAAAAATGAATCCAGTGGGGCGCCTGGGTGGCTTAGTCGGTTAAGCGTCCGACTTTCGCTTAGGTCATGATCTCGCCGTTCGTGGGTTCAAGCCCCGCGTCGGGCTCTGTGTTGACTGCCAGCTCAGAGTCTGGAGCCTATTTCAGTGTATGTCCCTCTCTCTCTGACCCTCCCCTGCTCATGCTGTCTCTCTCTCTCCTAGAAATAAATAAAAATATTTTTTTAAAAAATGAATCCAGAGATAGAACTAAACACATGCATTTTAGTAGTACAGAACGGGAAGGACAGGTTGCAGGGGCGTGGAAAGAAAAAGACAGATATTAACATTTATTATTAAGTAACTTTCATTTATTGTTTTGGGTACTTACACATTTGACAGTGATTTTAAAAAAAAAAGGCTGTTTTAAAGGGTTTTTTTTTCTTTGATAAAATCAGTAATCACATACCCTTTAAAAACATAAAACTGGTTTTTTTGTGGCGCCTGGGTGGCTCAGTCAGTTAAGCGTCTGACTTCGGCTCAGGTCATGATATCAGTTTGTGAGTTCGAGCCCCATGTTGAACTCTGTGCTGACAGCTCAGAGACTCGAGCCTGCTTCAGATTCTGTGTATCTCTCTCTCTGTCCCTTCCCCATTCATTCTCTCTCCCCCTCTCAAAAAATAAACATTAACAAAAAAAACCACATAAAACTATGTTTTTAAAGCAAAATGATATTAAGGTCAAGAGTATAAAAAACTCTTACTAAATCTGGGTCATAAACTCACTAATAACTATATGTAAAAACTAACATCCTTAGCATGAGCACACATATGATATATATAATTCAGTAATATACATAAAGATACGCAAATATACATAAAACATGTGACTACTATAAGAAATTTAAAAATTTTATTTTTTATTTATTTATTTTTTTTAATGTTTTTTTTAATTTATTTCTAGGAGAGAGAGAGAGAGAGACAGCGTGAGCAGGGAGGGTCAGAGAGAGAGGGAGTCACAGACTGAAACAGGCTCCAGGCTCTGAGCTGGCAGTCAGCACAGAGCCCGACGCGGGGCTCGAACCCACGAACCGTGAGATCATGACCTAAGCGAAAGTCGGACGCTTAACCGACTAAGCCACCCAGGCGCCCCTAAAAATTTTATTTTTAGTTAAAGTATAGTTGACACACAACATTGCACTAGTCTCAGATGTACAACACAGTGATTTGACAGTTGTATGTACACTACAAAATGCTCACCACAGTAGGTGCAGTTACGGCCCTCCACCACAGTTATTACATTACTACTGACTATATTCCCTATGCTGTACTTTTCATCCCTGGGACTTATTTTATTTTATGACTGGAAGTTTCTACCTTTTAATCACCTTCACCTATTTTGCCCCTGCCCCAATCCTCCTCCCTGGTAACTAACAGTTTGTGTCTTATATTTACAAGTCTGTTTCTTGTTTTATTGTGTTTTGCTTTATAGATTCCACGTACAAGTGAAATACCTTGTCTTTCTCCATTTGACTTATTTCACTTAGTATAATACACCCGAAGTCCATTCATGTTGTTGTGAATGGTGAGATTTCATTCTTTTTTATGGTGAAGTAATATTCCATTGTATGTATATATATCACATCTTCTTTACACATTCATCTGTGGATGGACACTTAGATTGCTTCCGTATCTTGGCTATTGTAAGTAATGCTGCAATAAACAGAGGAGTGTATATATCCTTTTATATATGTATATATTTACATACATACACATATGTATGAAAGTGTGTTTTCACTTTCTTTGGGTAAATACCTAGAAATGGAATTGCTGGTTAGTATGGTATTTTCATTTTTATTCTTTCGAGGGAACTCCACACTGTTTTTCATAGGGGTTGCACCAATGACGTTCCCACCAGTAATCACAAGAGGTCCCTTTCTCCACATCCTTGCCAAAACGTGTTATTTCTTGGTTTTTGACATTAGCCATTCTAGCTGGTATGAGGTAATAAATATCTCACTATAGTTAAGGTTTGCATACCCTTGATGATTTTGATTTAGTGATATTGGGCATCTTTTCATGTGCCTGTTTTCTTTGAAAACATGTCTATTCAGGTCCTCTGTTCATTTTTAAATTATTTATTTTACAGTATTGAGTTACAACTCTTTATGTATTTTGAATATTAACCCCTTATCACGTTTCATTTGTAAATATCTTCTCATTCAATAGATAACCTTTTTTTTTTTATTGTTGATGGTTTTCTTTGTTGTAAAAAGGTTTTTAGTCTGATTTCCCAACTATATATTTTTGCTTTTGTTTCCCTTGCCTAAAGAGACAGGTACACTAAAGTATTGCTAAGACGGAGGTCCAAGAATTTACTGCTTATGTATTTTTATGGTTCGAGGTCTTACATTTGGGTCTTAGATCCATTTGACTTTTGTATACAGTATAAGAATGTGGTCCAGTTTCATTCTTTTGCACGTAGCTCTTGCATGTAGTTTTCCTAACAGCATTCACTAAAAAGATTGCTTTCCCCATTATGTGTTCTTGACTCCTTTGTCATAGATTAACTGATCATAAAAGTATGGGTTTATTTCTGGGCTCTCTATTCTGCTCCATGGATTTACAGGTCTACTTTTGTGCCAGTATCATACTGTTTTGATTACTACAGCTTTGCAGTATAATTAAATCTGAGAGTATGATACCTTTAGCTTTGTTCTTCTTTCTTAAGATCACTTGGCTATTCAAGGTATTCTGTGGTTCCACATAAACATTAGGATTGTTTGTGTTCATTCTGTGAAAAATACTACTAGTATTCCGACAGGAATTGCACTGGATTTATTATAGAGTGCTTTGGGTAGTATAGACATTTTTATAATATTAATTTTTCCAATCTATAAGCATGGAATATCCTACCATTTGTTTCTGTCATTTCAATTTTTTTCATCAATGTCTGATAGTTATCAGAGTACAGATTTTGCACACACCCTCTGTTTAAATTTCTTCGTAGGTCTTTTATTCTTTATGATACAACTGGAAAAGGGATTGTTTCCTTATTTTTCTATTAGTCCATTAGTATATAGAAATATAACAGATTTTTGTATATTTATATTTGTATCCTACAACGTAACCGAATTCATTTATACTTCTAGTAGTTTTTTTGAGGAATCTTTAGGGTTTTCTCTAGTATCATGTCATCTGCAAATAGTATTAGTTTTACTACTTCCTTATTCAACATGGCTTTTGTTTGTTTCTTGTCTGCTTGCTGTGGGTAAGACTTCCAGTAGAATACTGAATATAAGAGAGAGTGGACATCCTTATCTTGTTCCTGATCTCAGAGGTAAAGCAAAGCTTTCAGCTTTTCAATATTATGTAAATGTCAGCTGTGGGTCTGTCTTATACAGTCTTTATTATGTTGAAGTATGTGCCCTTCATGTTGACAGTTTTTATCATGAATGGATGTTGAATTTTGTTCAATGTGTCTTCGTATCTATTAAGATGACCATATGATTTTTATCCTTTATTTTGTTAATGTAGTATATCACACTGTTTGATATTAAATGATTCCTAAATACCTGGAATGAACCCCACTTGATCCTGGTGAATGATCCTTTTAATGTATTGTTAAATTTGGTTTGCTAATATTCTTTTAAAGATTTTTGCATCTTTGGTCATCAGGGATACTGACCTGCAAATTTTTTTTTTTTTGGTAGCGTCTGTCTGGTTTTGGTATCAGGGTAATACTGGCCTTGTAAAATGAATTTGGAATCTTCATGTTCTGTTCTTTGTAATAGTTTGAGAAGGATAAGTATTAACTCCTCTTTATATGTTTGGCAAAATTCACCTATGAAGCCATTTGGTCCTTGGATTTTGTTTGTTGGAAATTTTTTGATTATGGATTCAGTTTTGTTATTAGTAATCTATCTGTTCAAATTTTCTATTTCTTCCTGACTCAGTCTGGGGAGATTGTATGTTCCTATAAATTTATCCTATTTCTACATAATTATCCTATAAATTTATCCTATTTATCCTTCTAGCTTGTCCTATTTGTTGGCATATAATTTTTCATAGTAGTTTCTTCTAGTCATTTGTATTTGTATGGTGTCAGTTTTAATTTGTCCTCTTTCATCTGGAATTTTATTCATTTGAATGCACTCTCTTTTTTTTTTCTTGATGATTCTGGCCAAAGGTTTATTAATTTCATTTTTCTTTTCAAATGAAAAGAATTTCATTTGAATTCAAATTTCATTTTCTTAGTTTTTTTTGGTATCTATTTACTTCTGAACTTTATTATTTTCTTCCTTCTACTAACTTGAGCTTTGTTCTTCTAGTTTCTTTAGGTATAAGGCTAGATTGTTTATTTGAGATCTTTCTATTTTCTTGAGGTAGACTGGTATTGCTATCAACTTCCTTCTTAGAACTGCTTTTCCTGCTGCCCAAAGTTTTTGAACTATTGTTTCCATTTTCATTTATATTTATTTATTTATTTATTTATTTATTTTTTATTTCCTCTTTGATTTTGTTGTTGACCCACTCACCGGTTACTTAATAACCTGTTGTTTAGCCTCCATGTGTTTGTATTTTTTCCCAATTTTTTCTTCTGATTTCTTGTTTCATACCATTGTGGTCAGAGAAGAGTCTTGACATTATTTCGGTCTTCTTAAATTTATTGAGACCTGTTTTATGGTCTAACAGTTGATCTATCCTGGAGAATGTTCTATGTGTGCTTGAGAAGCCTGTGTACTCTATTCATTTTTAGATAGAATGATTTGTACATATTTGTTAAGTCTATCTGTTCTAATATGTTCAAAGCCTGTTTCCTTACTGACTTTCTTTTTTCTTTTAACATTTATTTTTGAGAGAGAGTGCATGAGGGGGGGAGAGGCAGAGAAAGAAGAGGGAGGCACAGAATCCGAAACAGGCTCCAGACTCTGAGCTGTCAGCACAGAGCCTGATGTGGGGCTTGAACTCACAAATTGTGAGATCATGACGTGAGCCAAAGTCAGATGTTTAACTGACTGAGCAACCCAGATACCCCTTCCTTATTGATTTTCTGACCAGATGTCTATCCACTGATGTAAGTGGGTTATTAGAGACCCCTACTATTATTGTATTATTCACAATTTCTCCCTTTACGTCTGTTAATATTTGCTTCATGTATTTACATGCTCTGGCGTTGAGTGCATAGATATTTACAACTGTTACATTCTCTTTCTGGATTGACCCCTTTACCATCATGTAATGCCTGTCTTTGTCACGTATTACAGTCTTAAAAAAATTTTTGTTTTGTTTTGTTTTGTTTTTGAGGGAGAGAGTGAGGGAAAGCATAAGTGGGGGAGGGACACAGGGAGAGGGAGAGCAAGAATCTTAAGCAGGCTCCAAGCCCAGCACAGAGCCCAATGAAGGACTTGATCTCATGACCATGAGATCAGGACCTGAGCCCAAATCAAGAGTCGGATGCAACACATTGTGTTAGCAAACCATTCTATCCATTCCATTGCTGATGAACATTTGGGTAGTTTCTGATTTTTAGTTCTTATAAATGGTGCTGCTATGAACATTTTTGTACAGGTTTTTTTGGTGACCCTATTTATGCATTCTATTGGCACATAAATAAGAGTGGCACTGCTGAATCAAGGAACATTGTTCAGCTTTACTAGATATCGTCATATAGTGCTCCAAAGTAGTTGTGTAAATTTATACTTTCTCCAGCAGTATAAAAATTGCTTTTGTTCTAGATTGTTATCAACATTTGGTATTTTCTACTTTTCCCATTTTGGACATTTTGGTTTAAATTTGTGTTTCCCTGATAAATAATAAAACTGAGCATCTTTTCACCATCTGGAATGCTTCTTTTGTAAAACTGGCATTCAGAACTTGCCTTTTCCTCATTGATGTGTAGGAGTTTGTTATCTATAATGACTGGATAATAAACCTCTTAAATTTCTTTTCAAACAAAACAAATGAATAAACAAATGAAAAGCAAAACCAGACCTATAAATACAGGGAGCAAACCCATGGTTGCCAGAGCGGAGGGGAGAGGGGAGGCTGAAATGGGTGAAGGACAGTGGGAGAAGCAGGCCTCCAGTATGGGATGAATAAGTCACAGGAATAAAGGGCACAGCACAGGGAACATAGTCAATGATACTGTTAATAGTGGTGTCAGGACAGATGGCAGTTACACCTGTGGGGAGCACAGCACAACACGCAGAGAAGGTGCATCACTGTGTTGTACACCTGAAACTAATGTAATATTGTGTGTCAGTTATACTGAAATAAAAAAATAAAATGAAATTTCTCTTTTCAGACTGTCAGAGAAAAACATAACATAAGCAACATCTGGAGTAAACCTGAAGAGCTTCCATTCTCCTATAACGTGGGTTTGACAGGGGGAAAAGAAATAAAAAGTCCGTCTTTAAATATATAATTCAAGAACTAACAAAATGAAAATGGGTTTATAATTTCTGACACTGGGAGAAACCTAGTTAGTGGGAAGCTGTCATAAATTACTGTTCTTTGTAGCAATAAAGTAGTAATACCCTTGAAGCTCACTATTTCCTGTTAATTAAAATTTCATTGTCAGATGCGTTTTACAGTTTGCTCACAAGAACATATTTGCTCACAGGAACATATGTTTCTGAAAAAAATCCTGGTAAATAATTAGTTTGATTTTCTTTTCAAAGGACTAGACAAAAGCCTGGCTTCTGGTTTTTAAATACCTTCCTATTTAAAAGCAAAACAAACATGCACCCTGCCTCTCCACCCAGCCAAACAACAACCTTGAAATCAAGCAGTGTCCTCAAGGGTTGACCAAAACAGTTCTACTGAGACACCGGGGACAAATAAACCTAGTTCCACTAGACTTCTGCCTTTTTCATTACAATAAATTCCCTCTGCATACTCTATGTTGGTTTTGTGTAAGCTAAACAATGTTTCCCAGAGAGACTGGTGGTCATTTCTATAACGACATCAGTAACTCCTAGGATTTCTTCTTTACACCATGTTTCTGGTTTTGTTAGTAAAAATGGTTGATACCAAGTTAAATCGGAAAAAAAAAAAACCTACTTTTAAAAAAATTTACCTTTAAAAGCTGATCATCAATGAAGTATAAATACTGAATGCTGCAATTATAAGGGAAGGAAATGAATAAAACTAACTAAAAACATATTTCAAAATTTTAGCAATGGTAGCTATGAAAATATTTATGATCAAAGTGGTAGTACTGACAAAATCGAGTCGCATTTATTGTTTCATGAAACCGCTGCGATGACTCCCTGAACTTTAAGTGGAGGCAAAATGCTTCAAGGAAAATTTCCTGATGTATGTAAGCAAATCATACAGAAGATAAAACAGACTTGAATTCATTAAAAATCTTCTTAAATTTCAGCTGTGTAATGGTGACTCACAAAAATCAGACCAAATACTATGTGATGCTATTCCTCTAACCACATGCAGAAAGCAATTAAATAATCTATTGACTTTTCTTTGAGTGATTATTTCTGCTATTAAGAAATACTATATAACTAACTATACAGAGCAAACTCTTAGAAATGAGCTCTTTACAATGAACTCTTACAAAGATGATTACCATTCCCTGTTAACAGACTTAATCACATTTTTTCCTGTTCTTTGACTGAACAAACCCATTTCTGTCTATATATTCGCATAGGCTTGTGTGTGTGTGTGTGTGTGTGTGTGTGTGTGTGTGTGTGTGTCTTCTTGCACTCACTTTGACACATCATTCTTTAAAAGGGGGGGGGGGATAAATTATTTTATATTCTAGGTGTTTCTGGCAAAAGGAGTTATTGAAGAAGAGACCCAAACACCTTACCTTCTCCTATCTGACTCAAAAGACGAGAAATCAAATGAACTACACATGGCCCTTTTGAAGTATAATTTAACAAAAAAGTTACAAACTAGAATATTAAAGAATAGAAGAATATCCAGTTTTTCTAGTCCTTCATATTAACTAAAGGTAGTACCTATGAATAGTTAGCTACATACTGGGCTGCTAAAATTTTTCAAAGGTAAATTTTTCAAATAAGCTAGTCTTATTAGATTAGATGCAAGACATCAGAGTTAGCAACTAGTCCAACAGGATGGCTGTCCTATGTGACACCTGACCTGAACGACATTTGCCTGATCCTGGCAGTTTAAGCAGATTGCTTTAGAAAACCTGACAGAAGAAAGAGCAAGCAGGGCCGGGTAGTTTCTTCCTCAAAGAACAGGATTGCACCAACTTTAAGTTTTCCAGTTGCTGCTTCAGCAATTCATTTATTCCTAAAATACTGTAAACCTGAGAATGACAAATACGGACTCTCCACAGAGTCAAATTACTGATAAGAACTCACTGGCTCTCTTTCTCTCCAGTGTTTAACTTCACAGTACTCCCAAATCAACTGAATGGTAAGGTCTGAGTAGGCACAAGGAAGACACCAGAAATGATAAAGACCTTCATCTGAATTTTAATGACTGATTCAGTAAATCTCTCCTACCTGTCAAGTATGTACAAAGAACGTATTATCACTGGCAATGCTTAAGGCTTCTGAACACAAGCTGAGATCATAACCCATAATTAAACGTGGAATCTGGTAGACTGAATCCCAATGAGCACCAAAAAAAAAAAAAAAAAAAAAAAAAAAAAGAAGAAGAAGAAAAGACAACTATAACAGAAGTCATATTGCTGAGTCATGACTTTTTTTTCTTTTTTTGAATCACTGTTCACTAGTAAACAATAGAACATAATCACTTTTTCCTCTCTCTGTACTAAGAACTAGATATTTTAAGGAAGTTTATGTGACTCAAGTGTAAAAATCTGGTGAACCTGATTTCACATTAGTCACCTGTTTCTTTATTAAAACTGATATACAGGGAACTAAAAACAAGAACCGCCAGGACAATGACTAGAGAGCAGGAGAGCATCAAAGAACAGAAGAGAACAGAAAGAACAAAACCAAACTGTAACACTTTTTCTCTCCATAGGCCAGTGAAGGTCAAGAATGAAGCAGAAAGGGAAATACATCTATGTTGTATACAAAAAAGGATTCCCAGAGCTTTGAGTGAATAATCAGGTAACTTTAATGAGTATAGAATTAATTTGACAACTCAGAGCATTTGAACATGTCTAGCCTCAAGCCCTTGCTCTTGGTCTGTCTTTTGTCTTCACTTTTGTTTGAAAACTTTTCATTCTTAAGGTTTTAAGTGGGACAAAACACAAAATCATTTACAAGAAGTAGAAAAAAACTGTAGTGAGAAAAGGAGAAATATCAACTCCTCTGAAAGAGTCAAAAGTTTTAATCACCTAGAGCCAACCTTTTAAATTATGACAAATGTCATAGCTATGTTGCAGGGCTCTTTACCTTGAGAATTTAGTATATGAACTATATTTCTATGGAGAACTATATTTCTATGGGAAGAGAGATATTTACTTCATGAAAAAACATTTTAAAGAAATCAGTATCAAGGAAAAACCATGAAGAGTGAAAATGAGTCTCCCTTCAAGAAAACACTGGTCAAAAGAGAATTATTTCACATCCATGTGAGAGTTTCTTTTTCCATGTAACTCATTCATTCCATCCATTCAATTCCCATTTAGATATTATCTTTAGTCACAAAATGGGCACCTTATTACTACTTTTCTTTAACACAGAAAGTATACACCTGCATAATCTTATTCAGAGAAAAAGGAATATGTGTTTCCTTCTAATATTTTCTCTTTCTAAGACATGCTAGTGAGTTTTATAATGGTTAGTTTGGTTAATAAAATAGCTTCTTTCAAGTTAGGTCAGTAAAATACCAGCACTAGATTAATGACCTTTGTCATGGAAGAAATATACTTCTGACATGGAGAAATACACTCAGGCCAAATGTCCATTTTAGTATCTATCTATCTATCTATCTGTCTGTCTGTCTATCTATCTAGCACACTCATACATTATACACACACATATCATGGCAACCCTTCCACATACTCCATGAAGCATAAAAGTCCAGAGACAAATCCCAGCTAACTGGGTAGAGCATTATGTCCTCATGTTCACAGTCATCAAGTCCTCTTATAAACAGTGTGTTTAAATAATGGATTCTGAACTAAGACAAACAGTCTCTTGTTTCCCACTGGGTGGAGCCTGCACTTAGTAATTTGGTTTCCGATAGCCGAGAGCGGTAATGAAATTATTCCTTAAAATTTACTGCTCATCCCACACAGACTTGTAAATCACCACACAGGCCCAGTCAAAAACTGGAATGAGCAGGTCAGGCTCTAACACAAAAGGGCCACATCCTTTGCACTGTGCTTACAGCCAAATGGAGCCAACTTGTTCCCAGGAGCTGTTAAGAGCCATGACAGATCCTTTTGACAGCGGCTATCTCCACTATTTAGCTCACTAGGATAGTATGGCCTCTCTCAACCCCACAATGGTCTGCACAAAAATGGAAAGGGCAGCAACCTTTTTTAGAGACTAAATGAAAATGTATGAAGACAGATGTTCACTGTCTGTGGTGACTCTCGGGATCCTCCACTTAAGTTATCCTCTAACACACAATTCATGAAGTGAAGTAACAGAGGACCTTTTTAAATAGAGAAACAGAGCTGGACCTTGGATAAGAAAGCAACTGGTACAAACTGTTGGATAATATAAAACTGTTATCTCACATTTACAAAAATAAACATAGAAAAGGCAGTGAACATGGAATGATTTTTTTTTTTGCCTCTAGTAATAGACACAAGTAAAAAGAAACTAGCTGAAAAGCTTTACTAACTTAAAGTATACTTAAAGTATACAGAAAATTGCTAAGTCCTAAAGTCTTTAAGAGATACTAAAAGTCAATTTGAGTTTTAATTTCATATACAAATATTCAGAATATGCTACATGTATAAAAATATGTATAAAATCAACATACAAACTATAGCCATTTTCCTTAATTGAAAGCCATTTTTTCTGATACTTTGCTATATATTTTTGATCAAGAGCATGATTTAAATATTGATTTGATGACATCCACTCCCCAAATCTCCTTCCCATAAGATTTTAATCTAGGTTTAGGATGCATTTGGTCTATTTATGTAGTAATTTATGGTACTTGAGGCCTACAGATAAAATATAAAACCTAAATGTAACTGGTACCATGATAACAACAGTAAACTGAAAATCAGGAGATAGGGATTTTCATTTCAATTCTGTTCCTAAATCTGTGATCTTGAGCAAGCACTAAACCCCCTAGACCTCAATGTTTTTGCTGAAAATGGAGAGACTGGCTTACAGATGATCTCTAAAATCTCTTTCAGATTTAACTTTCAATGGGCTAATTGGTTAAAGACTCTAACTTGTCATCTATGGCAGAGGATATTAAAAGCCTACCCTGGGCAGAAAGAACAAGCAAAGTTCTCATTTGAATGCTCTACTGTTGTGTACTGATCCAACCTGTTGAACTTTCCGAATGACACAGATTTATTTATGTGCTTCTGAGACTCAAACAAGGCTGTTACGTTCTTATTGATGGCCAATATATTTTGTCTCCCTCCAAGAGAAATGAGTTGCATCCATTTCCAATCATCTTAAATATTTCATGAAGAATTTTGGGTACGATCCAGAATAAGAATCCACTTCAAATTATTAAAAGAACACGGAAATGCTGCACTGCTAATACTCTGCTGTGATCGTTGCCCTTTTAATTTATCTGAGTTTCTCAGATGGCTCTCCTTGTGCCGGACTTCGTACTGGCGTGCCGATAGCCTCCACACAATATTCCTGGGAACTGACAGGAACGAAATCCAACCTCTTTCTTTAAAGCCAATAATCATAAAGGTTAGCAGTCACTGCATTTGTGTAATAAAAATAAATCTCCACATTCCCTTTAAATATATCCAAACTTAATTTCAGACTCAGACAGACTCGAGGGACTCTTACCTGGGGTCTGCATTCTGCGAAGTTTCTGGGTGTTGCTAACATGATCCTTCCGGCATGCAAGTCAGAAACTCAGAACACTTGTATCCCGCCCTCGCCCGCGCTCGCACTGGCTGGCGCTCCTGCTCTCTCTCTTTTGCTCTCGCTCTGTGCCTCAGACAGTTTGGAATGCAGAAAAGCCAGAGCCAACGCCAGTCAAACTCAATCCTTTTTTTTTTTCTTTTCCCCAGTCCTTTTGCTACAGAGCACTAAACAACAGACACCCTTCCTTACTCACTGCACCTCTTTTCACAGCACTGGATGCATGCAATCTACTTCAGGAGAAGCAATGGATTTGCCAAGCTAGGAAATTCATTTTTTTCTGTCCCAAGGGGCAGAAGGGTAGATGTGTGCATCTCTGCATTTTAAGAAAGAGACTCCTTTTTTAAAAATCAATTTCAAAATCTGTCATATTTTAGGGAAATGACAATACACATTTCAGCAATTTTTATTTTGTATGTTACTATGATGAATTAAAACATGAACCTTTCAAAGTGCAAAAACCAGGTAAATATCTTAGAACTAAGGTAGTGTATACAGAAGTATATATCTGCTAACGCACATATTACTATATTAAATTCACTCCATAGATCACCTTATCACAGCAGAAATACTTCAAATTTAGAAAAGAAAAACTGTATGTCCCTATAACCCTTCATTCAGCTCTTAAGCTAGTACTTTATTATAAAAATAAAGAAAAAAAATTTATAAACTGAGTGACTCAACTACTTAAGTCAACTAGATGTGATGAAATTATAGATGATATCACTGTTCTTAGTCATCATTTCAACTTATTTTAAAATCAGACATACATCTAAGGGCTTTTCCCCCCCTACATTCCAAAAAAGGAAGGCAGGTCAATGCTATAATCTTAATTATTGGTATGATGACCTAACATATTATGTAGCTGCTCAGCTGCTGAGGTTAGCAGGTCACGACTGACCAATTAAAATATTCACAGTTTGAATCACTGAGCAGATTCAAACTGCCATTCGAGACAGAGGAACAGGACAGATATGAGAAGAGCACAGTATCAATCTGTTATCTACCACTTAGCAAACAGCTCACCCACACAGGTGACCGTCCATTTGATGAACAGACTGTAGTGCAGTAGTTCTCAACTATGCTATTCAACTACACTACTGCTCTCATGAGGAAACAATAATAGCAATCTTTTCCCAAATGACAGAAAAAGTTTACCTGTACAATTTTCTCAAGCATGAGGTTTTTCTTCTTAAATATATTTTTAAATATTAAAATCTGTGACTGTTAATTAACCTTAAAGAAGCCTGGAATGATTCCAAAGTCAGATCAACAATGACAGTTTCAGGTATATGAAGGTTAATTACAACAACACTTCATTGTGTTCTGCAAAAAGTACTTTTTTATACCTGATTAAATCTGAGAACCGCTGTTGAGAAAGGAAATCGGTCCACTCTTATTTATCCTTCAACCAAATTTACAATTATTTTCTTTACCTTATTTCTTACCCAGAGTTGATCACATTCTCCTCTGTACTTTTTCTTCCTCCACTATTTTTTCCTCTGCATAGCCCTCATCATTACCTAACGTTGTATTACGTACTGATGTTCAATGTCCCTTTCCCCACTTGAATGTGAAGTAAATGGGGGGTGGTGGGAAGCAGGAGCTTTGTCTTATTTTTGGCTTGTTCACAGAGCTTAGAACAATGTCTGACATTATCAGGTACTTAATAAATGATAGATGAATAGATGGATGAAAGAATATATTTCATTTATCCAACCTTTTATAAGTATCTAAAGTTAGGAGGACTTTGCAGTATCTTGAGGACAGGAAGCACACACGCCTCCCTTCTGATGCCAGAGCTAGTACCAGATAGGTCATATCCTGAAACAAGAATGTAAAGAAATATATCTCAATCTTGTATGGTTTCAAGTGACTAACCGAAGCTGAAAGATTTATATATCAAGGGAAGACAGTCATTTCCTCACTTAGCCAATTAGGACCTAGAATGAATCCTGATCTGTGGAAGTTGCTTGTTGGTGTAATTTTCACCTTCTAGGAACCCACAGCCATGTGTTGTGGTACTATCTGCTACTATGCTAATTGCACATAATTAAAAATGACATGCGCATCAGTTTTATTTCTTACCAAGCAAGTTACAAATAAACAAAAAATCCCTGTTAATACGTATCTTCTCCTCCTCCAAGCACAAACACGTCCCAGCAGCAGACATAGCCCGTACGTGTGCATGCCCTCATTTGAACAGCAGGTGATCAGAAATGCAGCTGCTTCTAACCATAAACACAATTTCGATTAAGGTCTTCCCATAAACCAGACTGGCATTCTTTTTTTTTTTTTTAACGTTTTATTTATTTCTGAGAGAGCAAGTGAGCGAGCAGGGGAGGGTCAGAGAGAGAGGGAGATACAGAATGTGAAACAGGCTCCAGGCTATGAGCTGGCTGTCAGCACAGAGCCCAACGCAGGGCTTGAACCCACGAGCCGTGAGAACATGACCTGAGCCAAAGTTGGACGCTTAACCGACTGAGCCACCCAGGTGCCCCAACCAGATTGGCATTCTGATACTGTGGTCTTCCCACTGCATTCTTTCCAGAGTTCATTTTAGAAAAAGAAATCATTGTCTATAATTGGAATAACAAACAATAGGTCACCCACTTTTTCAGAAATGCTTCTGAAATTCTAATTTTTATTTCAGTTTATTTGTATAGGATGAGCCCACAACAAGCACACATACATATACCCTTCCCTTCTGATAAAAAAGCATTATAAAGACTTGAAGGCCTGTTAGTGGTAGGGGTTAGCAAAGTACTTGTAAGTGTTTAGAAAAGGCAGATTCCAAGAAGTGACAACTGAGATGGCCACACAATGTTTCCCAAACTTCTGGCCAAGCAGTAGAGCTCTGCCTTGCTCTTCTAGCCACAACAGCTTAGTATCCTACATTTCCTTACCAGAAATGGCAACCAGCAGAGAGGAAGTGTTGTAGGGAGTAGGCAAAATCAAAGATCAGTCAACTTCCTAATACTCAGACATTCATATGAATAGGACCCTACTTGGAAGAAAAATAAGCTAAATTCAAGAGGAAAAACACAAGCAAATCTTTTTCTAGTTTTCTTTTACCATGTGGGTAAGAATATGCTACAGGTACAAAAGTAACACTTATATTTCTACGAAAAAAAAATCATTAATAAAAAAAAAACTAAAAGCATTTGGGGATAGAGTGGGAAATTAATGGTTAGTATCTCTGAATGTACTTAGAGAGCCAAGGACGCTCCTGTGATACTGTCTCTCTTCATTTAAAAAGAAAGCTTAAGTTGTATTTTAATAAAGCTTTCAAAACCTAATTTTCTTCAGGAGTTTCAAAACATAAATACAATTACCTGTGAGGCTTGTTGATTTCTTGTGAAGCTAACCTGCTGTCACAACTGAAGTGCTATTGGGCTACCTTGCCTGTATACTGCACGTATTAGTTTCCAGAAAATATGGTCAGTAGCCATTTTTGTCTTAGTTTTAAAGAAAATTTGCAACTCTGTGATACTATTTCCAAAAAATCCACTTAGAAAAGCACAGATGCTTTTGTATGGTACAGTCATCTTTAGCACACCACTAACACAACATTTACACGTACTATGTAATTCAAAACACTAGTGCATACTTCAGGTTCATTCAATTTCACTCAATTTCCATTATTCCCTTACAACTAACTACAGCAAGCCTGGTACAACTCCAAGAGGTAAGTCAAGAAACATCAAAACAAAGGGAAAAAATTAGAAAATTCTAACAGTTTCACAGGAAAAATTCCTATTTTTTTTCTAATGTTTATTTTTAAGAGAGCGAGAGAGATAGAGAGAGAGAGTGCACAAGCATGGAGAATCCTAACCAGGCTCCAAGCTGTCAGTGTAGAGCCCAACATGGGGATTGTTCCCATGAACTGAGAGATCAGGACCTGAGATTAAATCAAGAGTCAGATGCTTAACCAATTGAGCCACCCAGGCATCCTCTAGGAAGAAGAATTCTAAGGTAAACAACCTAAGAAGTAAATGCTACATTAAAAAAAAAAATTTTTTTTAAGGCACTTGGGTGGCTGAGTCAGTTAAGGGGGCCAACTTCAGCCCAGGTCATGATCTCGCAGTTAGAGCCCCACGTCGGGCCCTGTGCTGACAGCTTGGAGCCTTGAGCCTGCTTCAGATTCTGTGTCTCCCTTTCTCTGCCCCTCTTCACTCGCACTCTGTCTCTCTCAAAAATAAACATTAAAAAGAATTTATTTAAGAAGCAAATGTTGTTATTTTGCCTATTTTACATATGAGGAAATGGAGACACAGACAGGTTTAAGTGAGAAATCTGCCCAAGGTCACAAACTAGGAGAGCCAGAATCCACACTTTATTCAGCTCTGGAGTGCTTTCTCTTAACCACTATGGTATACGGAACTAAACTACTACTCCAAATTTATCTTAAGTGGCATTTGGGATTATTATTTTTTCTCTTCGTAGCTCTCTGTATTCTTCCACATTTTGTATAATGTTATTAATTTTATAAATGAGATTGTATATTGCTCCAGATTAGGCTTATCACTAGTTGTGACTCTTTTCTTCAGAGTGTATGGCTCTAGGTATCATGAAACATACATCTACTGGAACGATACACTGCATTTCATTCTTCTTGTGCCTTTTTGTTTATTTCAGCAAGTGGACACAGCTATATTACCCACACGCTGAGAAGCAGCTCTTGGCTTGAGAATGATAATTTTGAGTAGTAACGTGTGAATGTTTTCTGAACATCTGGCTCCTAGAATATGGAGGAAAGAAGAGAACAGAAGACAGAAGAGAGTAAGTAAGGAGAGAGGGAGAGAGATATTCTCAATCACTTGGCCCCAGATTGTGTGTTCTCAGAAAATATCCAGTCAATCTTGAAATCCAATTCAAGAGAATGAGGGGACCCTCTTCTCAGTTGTATGGCTATTCTTTTTCCCTTGTACCAAAAAATTAAAAAAAAAAAAAAAAAGGAAAAAAAGAGGTCTGTACTGTAAGAAATGAATTAGAGGGGTACCTGGGTGGCTCAGTCAGTTAAGCGTCCGACTCTTGATTTCAGCTCTAGTCATGATCTCATAGTTCATGGGTTCAAGCCCCAATTCAGGCTCTTCACGGACAGTGAGGAGCCTGCTTGGGATTCTCTCTCTCTCTCCCTCTCTCTCTCTCTCTCTCTCCCCCTCTCCCTCCCTCCCTCTCCCTCTCTCTGTCCCTACCCTGCTTGCTCTCTCTCTCAAAATAAATAAATAAACTTAAAAAAAGAAGAAATGAATTAGATATTCTTTCAGAAAAGACAAAATCGGGTAGTATAAAAGGTGTCAGAATTATAGCTTGAGGTATGTAATCAATTCATTCAATTCAGAGCAGTCACCCTACAAAAAACCCACGATGCAGTTCAGCAACACAAATAGCGTATGCAAGGATTTACCCTTTGCTTGGAAACAAGCCAAATTTCTCGATCATAAGGGAGAACATATTTTCTCTTGGCAATAAAATCTGGTATCTACATTTTTTTACTGTTGAAGCTAAAGACAAAAAAAAGTTCTCTACCAATAAAAAACTTGAAAATGCTCTATGAGAGATTTGTTTCAGTGACATAGCACTGAATTCCAATAAAAACAAATACGTTAGTTTTCAGCATTTTCAAGACTTACGATTATGTGGCCATACTATTCTTTAAATTTTGTTTAAGTTTATTTATTTTGAGAGAGAGAGAATACGTGCAGGGGAGGGGCAGAGAGAGAGGATCCCAACCAGGCTCTGCGCTGCTAGCACAGAGCCCGGCATGGGGGTCAATTCCACAAACTGCGAGATCATGATCTGAGCAGAAATCAAGAGTCAGAAGCTTAACCGACTGAGCCATCCCTGTGGTCATACTATTCTCTAACCTACTTTCAAATGTGGTTACTATCAACAGATAAATCTGCCCCAGGATACAGTAAACTTAAAGAACAAATGCCTTGGATTTTTTTAAACTAACTTAAAATGAAATAAATGCATTTAACATGCTGGTCTTAAAATGTATCAACAGACAAAAGAATAAGTGAAAGACAGCTTTATTTTAGGGAAGTCTACTATTTGAATGATATTTTATGGCCGACAAAACTTGAGAGATAAAAGAGAGACTAATGGATTTGCTCAGGAAAGAAGTCATTGGTAACTAAGGGCAGAATCGCTCTTACAATTACATCTCTCAGGAGGCCACCCAGAGAAATCAGAACAGGGATTGGAGACATCCCTTTCCCTCTTGTGTCAGAAAATAAATACAACAGTTTCCATCTTATTGGCAAGAGAAAGTCAGGCCACAACAGTGACTTTAAAAACACATTTTTATCCTTAGAGAAGTTCTAGCTTGAATTTGTAAAATTTGATGATTATGGACCACCCTGTAACCTGTAACATCAGCTGCAGGTTATAATTATCCCCTACAAACCTTCCAAATTTCTTAAAACTTTCATGATACATTTAAAATTTTACAGCATACCAATACATGTAAACATGAAATTTAAAAGAATATGATAGGTTGGAAAATGCTGAAAATATATTGTGCTTTCTTGTTCAATGTTTAATTGTACTCAGTACTTATTGAGTGCCGTGAGTGCCAAACATGTTTTTGTTTTTGTTTTGTTCTTTGGTAAAAAAGTTCTCTAAATAATGCATGAAGTTGCATCTTTAATGGACAGAATTTCATTCGTTGCCAGGTGCTCCCTCATCCAGGTACGTGATTGCCACCCCGGAACTACACCAATAATCTGCAGATTCCCTGTCATCTTTTCGTCCTTCTGGATTTACCCCATCTATTACTTGACAGATACTTTAACTTAGAATCTAATTTCAGTTTAGAAGTCATATGCACTTGGAGCTTTAAGGGATTAGTTCCTTTATGAGAGAGACTCCAGAGAACACCTAGGTCCCCTTTCTGCCATGTGGAGGTATGATAAGTTGGCAGTCTGCACCCCGTAAGAGGGCCCTCCGCAGACACCATGCCTTGGACTTGCCGGCCTCCAGAACTGTGAGCAATAAATGGTTGCTGTTTAAGCCATCCAGTCTATAGTAATCTACTGCAGCAGCCTGAACTCAGACAGGTGACTATAACTGAATGTATTACTTAGGCATAAATACATCAGAGCGGTTAAATTCATCGCTAAGCCTTGGAAAAGCTTATGAAAATAATGTGTAATCCTAATTTACTAATCCAAGTAACACATTTAGTTGCAAAAGCATCTTTCACCTGTAACACTACACTGTATCACTGATGTTAAAGCGTATTAGACAGACCAAATTAGGTGTGCCTGGGTGGCTCCAACAGTTAAGCAACCAACTCATGATTTAGGCTTCAAGTCATGATCTCAAGGTTCAATTCCAGGGATTGAGCCCCACGTTGGGATTCATTCTCTCTCTCTCTCTCTCCCCCCCCTTCCCTCCCTCCCTCTCCCTCTCCTCCTCCTCAGCTGGCCTCCTCTCTTTCTCAAAATAAATAAATAGACTTTAGCAGAAGAAGAAGAGGAGGAAGAGGAGGAGGAGGAGGAGGAGGAGGAAGAGGAGAAAAATTGTCTCCTCGCTCCCATTGTGCCTACAGTTTCTTTTCTGGGTGGCTTATCTAGAACTTTCTAGTTTACAGTGGTTACCCCAAGGCTATTTTTATCTAATTGTTATGTGTACTGCTGATGATACTCTGATATATTTTTTACATGTAGTTTTTTTCTCTCTTCTTCCTTCCACTCACACTCACTGACTCTCCTTAGCTCATTTCCTCATTATATACATCCTCGTACATACACCGGAATACTTTTCTTTAATTCCTACTTTAAAAAATTAACTACAAAAGATTTGTTTAAATATGTTTTTGACTTTTTGATGGCACTACTCTGATTAAAGTGGGAGGGAAAAATCTAAAGGCCTGTAGGTGAAAAAATGAACTGAGATAAATTAATAATCTTTCTTTATTACTAGCTCTCTTTTGAATTCATTTTTTTACTTCCTTTCTATCTTTTGAATTCGTATTCTTGGGATGTCTGGGTGGCTTAGTTGATTAAGCGTCCAACTTCGACTCAGGTCATGATCTCACGGTTTGTGAGTTTGAGCCCCGTGTTGGGCTCTGTGCTGACAGCTCAGAGCCTGGAGCCTGCATCAGATTCTGTGTCTCCCTCTCTCTCTGCCCCTCCCTTGCTCACACTCTCTCTGTCTCTCAAAAATGAATAAACACTAAAAAAAATTTTTTTTAAAGAATTTGTATTCTTTACTCTTTTCTACCTTGAATTTTTCCTATTCTGCACTCTCTAGAGTTGGAAAGAAAATGCCAAACACAGACAAAATATAAATTATTTTATCAGCAGATGGAAAAAATGAAGAGGATGGGAATTTCCTGTTGTGCTATATTAAATATCAATAAATGGGGGAAAAGTTAACATTCAAATTTCTGACCATCATAGGAAAGAAAACAGACTGTAAATTTTAGAGAAAAGAAAGTTATCAAAGCAATCCAGTAAACACTGCATTAACGCCTAACTGAGAATCTCTGGGGCTTCTCTTCTTAGGCACTGTTACTACAGACATCACAGAACAGGTGGGTGTCAGGAAGGTCTTAACAAAACATTCTTCATCCCTGAAGGCAACTCTTGTCTGTTTTGGACACACACCCAACTAGATTTTCCAGCAATCTGATTCATAAATCCTTCTGTTTGAAACATAAACTAAAAAGGCTTTGGTAAACAGCTTAGCCAATTCTGGACTACCAAAAAAAAAAAAAAAAAAAAAGAAAGAAAGAAAGAAAAGAAAGAAAGAAGAGGGGGTGGAGAGTACAAGTGAGAGACCAACTAAAAGCAATGTTTAGCTAATTTGCTCAGCGTATCTGAATCACATATTTTCTTTTTGGAAGAGGTTCTGTGGCAGCCTAGATCAAGTCTCAAAAATAAACCTCAAGATACATTATAAACAACTCCATCCCCATTTTTCTCCCTCCATTATATAACAGAATGGTGAATTATGACCATACTTTAGAAGGAAAGAATTTGCCAAATTGTGTGAGTAAAAGTAGAAGAAAAACAAATGAGTAAAGTCATAAGATATAAAGACAGGAAGTTTCCTAACAAGTCACACCTCAAATTTCTTTATTAGGTTTATTTAAACCTGTCCAAGCAAACTGAGAAATACAACACCTACTCTCTATCTCACTGGTTCCAGGACTGTATAAGAGCCGGAGAGAATTGAAGTTTGTCTCAAATTAGAAGGTAAATTTGTCTCAAATTTGTTGTAGGTCTTGCATTCCTCTTTCAAAGCCTAATAAAACTCTCGTCTGATAAGAAGCTAAGGCTCAGGGTTAATGATGACAAGAGACGAAATCTGAATCCAGGTTAGGGCACCTTCAAAGCCTGTGCCATTTCCACTGCCCCACAACTGCCTCTGATAAAGGCAGTCCTTCCAGAAAGAACAGAAGTGCTCTAGTCACAGGTGCGAATTTTCTTTCCTAAAGCAATAAACCCTCTGTCTGTGAATTAGCTGCTAAATCTGCTCGTGTGATTTTGATATACTACTTAATCACCTAATAACCAAACTCCAACAACAGCACACACATCTATGCTATCAACCTCTAATGCAGAAGGATAAAAAGGTCATTTTCTTTCATTCGAAGAATTTATTTTCTATTAGCACTCCATACAGAAACAGAAACTATCTCATTCAAGCTATTTACTACTAACAAAACCTTAAAAGCAGGCAGAGATACCCTACTCACTAATACAACTGCGCTCATGAAATTAACAAGCAGCACAGTCTAAACGTTCATGTATAACCTTGGCAAAGAGGCGAAGCCAACACTGGGACTTGTTGACCTGCAATGGCAGACAATGCACATCTCAGAGCCAGGCTGTGGATGTAGTAACTGTGTAGTGTCCTCGTGGGTGTACCATGATATTTAGAATTCTCCAAATGCATTTGTCAAGTAATTGTCTGAAGTGGATATGGCTTTTCCTACAGGGGGGAAAAAATACTTCCCACATATAAGATTATTTTTCACTTTGAAGGGCTTCGCCTGAAAAAAAAATCAGGCAAGGGTTTCTCCAACGTGTCTCACATCAGTCATTCACTCAACACACACACACACACACACTCTCTCTCTCTCTCTCTCTCTCTCTCTCTCTCTCTCTCTCTCTAAGCCTACAACAATGCACCAAACAACCAGCTAGTTCTTGTGGTGATACCCATGTGAAGGACAAACAGTCCTGTCATGTAAAAGGTTCCCACCTGGTAAAGAAGACACACGGCAACAACTTGCTGAAAACATTAAGGACTTACATCAGTATCAGGTGGACAAAAAGAGCTGTTTATCAGACACAAATGCTGGTGAATTCTGATTAGTGGAATGAAGAAAACGACTGCCAAGCCCCAGGATACATGGGATTATCATATAAGTGGTGGGTGGAGTGTAATAGAGCCAGACATTCCAGGTGGATGGCTCAACGTGAGCAGAAGCCCGTATGCATGGGAATACCTGGGAAGCGGAAGCAGCCCATGAGCCGGAGCCCAGATAACTGTGGTGGGTAAAAAAAGACGACACTGGAGAGCCAAGCCTGGGTCAGAATACAGAGGGTCTTAGTGCCAGCGTACATTCGGGCCTCATCCCATAGATAGTGGAGATCCAGTAAAGGTGTTTAAGAAAGGTTTAAACAAACATGATTCAACTAGTGCTTTAAGAA
This sequence comes from Hyaena hyaena, assembly GCF_003009895.1. Lineage (NCBI taxonomy): Eukaryota > Metazoa > Chordata > Mammalia > Carnivora > Hyaenidae > Hyaena > Hyaena hyaena. The sequence goes on from NW_024081157.1 coordinate 1,334,527, forward strand.
GATAATGGTGGGGGGAGGGAAGGGTCTGCGCGGCTCTGTCACTTAAGCCTCGGACTTCGGACTTGGGCTCAGATCATGATCTCACCGTAGGTGAGTTCGGGCCCCACGTCAGGCCCTGTGCTGACAGCTCAGAGCCTGGAGTCTGCTTCAGCTTCTGTGTCTCCCTTTCTCTCTGCCCCTCCTCTGTTTGCACTGTCTCTCTCAAAAATGAATAAATGTTTAAAAAAAAAAAAAACGAAGAAGAAGATAATGCTGGGGTGCCTAGGTGGCTCAGTTGAGTGTTGAACTTTGGCTCAGGTCCACGATGTCATGGTTCATGGGCTCACTGCTGTCAGCACAGAGCCTGCTTCAGATCCTCTGTCCCCTTCTCTCTCTGCCCCTCTGTCACCCGTGCTCTCTCATAAATAAATAAATAAATACATTGTTTAAAAAAGGAGATCATGCCAAGCAAGCAGTGACATGAATCTAGGAGGGGGGAAAAAAGAATCAAGAAGAGACAGAAGGGTAGTTATTAAGATCCCCAGGTAGGAAGAAATGGGCAGCATAAGGTTAGCAGGACTAGAGGATGGTGGTTCTTCAGTCACAGGAGAACCAGTTCCGGGGAGGCGAGAGAGGGAACGAAGAAGGGGAACTACACACAGTTAATGGTGAAGATTCTGGTAAAGAGGCGATGTCATCTACAGAGAATGAACAAGGGCAAGTGAAGCAGGAATCTGCACTTCAGATGGTCACAATTACAAGCGGGAGACAGTGAGGAAGGTACAGTGAGGAAAACAGCGAAAGAGGTTATACAAGTCAAGAAAGGGGGGCAAAGGGGCGTCTGGACGGACCAGTTGATTGACTGTCCACCTTTGCCTCAGGTCATGATCTCGTGGTTCGTGAGTTTAAGGCCCCCACAGGCTCACTGCTGCCAGCGTGGGGCCTGCCTCGGATCCTCTGTCCCTCTATCCCTCCCCCACTGACACTCTCTCTCAAAAATAAAACATTAGAAAAAAGAAAAGAAAGAGGAGCATGACATGGGGAGGAGAGCCAATCATTCCAGACTGAAGAAGGGGCTGCAGTGGACTGCAGTTGTGGAACTTACTATCACGCCTCTGACACTGGGGCAAATTTCAGTGACACAGGAAGCCAGACACAGAGGTACAGAAAAAAATGGGTAGGTAGTGAGCACAGATACTACTTTTTTCAAAAGGTCGATAAAAACTGATATAGCCCTAAAGTGGCCTGACTTTCATCTTCAGTTCTAGAACCGGCCAATATATGGAAAACTTAGACTGTGCCTGTTCCTTGAGAAGGACGCTAACTACACGGGTGGAAGACAACCAGGAGCGCCTGGGATGCTACCTGGTTTTAACTTTTCTGGCTCCTAAGTGGAGTAAACTTTATGAATTAGTTACAAAGTGGAAGGAAGCTGGTTTTAGTCACAAAGTATTACCTATGACGCCTATCACCTCAAATCTAATAGGATAGGGTACCCAGTATCAAGCACAGAAACTTGATTTAATTCACAGAAAAACATAGCACATGCTGGACCTCAGCACAAAGACCAGACCAAACCAAACCCCAGTACTGTGGAAATACTAAAAAGTAATTTTCCCAATACCGAGGGGTGGAAATAAAATCTTAACATGAGGCTAACAATAGACCATTAGAAAGTCGTCTGGATTCATAAAATGGTGGTTTGAAATGCAACAGCTGTCCAACAACCCTGTGGTTCATATTTCCTTTATTTGGTTTCTGTGCTGGTCGCTGGCAAGTCTGCAGTCTGAAGTGGGAGACTGGGCCATGTTAAGAGCTGAAAGAGGATTCTTTGTTAGCCCTAATATAACTTATTAGACTCCTCACTAATACTACTTGGAAAACTGTGAAATGAAACAAAATAAAATTACTTACAATTTTTCTTACTAGCAGTCTCTGAATTTTCATTATCTAACATTGTAAGAAATATAATAAAAATATTCCTAAGGTAAAAATAACAAAACGTATTTTCCAATCTTCTCCCATGGGAACAGGGTCACTCTCTACAGATATGTGTAGAATGAATTTCTTCTATATTTTACTACCATGGTCTTTTGAGTTTTGAATTTGCCCAAAGAAATACAAACAAAAATGATATATTAAACCACAGGCACAGCATTTATGATCCACAGAAAATTTGTTTCCCCGTATGATTTCAGTCAAGTTTTATTTAACAAAGAGGTAAAGAGAAGAAAATATCCTTTTTAGCATTCCTGAAAAAATCCAATAGAGATTACTTTTATAATCTATTAGATTATAATCATCTAACATAAAAATGCCAATGAGTTTCTAGTCTTCTTTAATCAGAGTCAATTTCTCTTGTTTATTGCAGATAAATAAAAACTAAGCTGTTTTACTCTCCACAATAGCTAAAACATGGAAAGAGCCTAAGTGTCCATCAACAGATGAACGGATCAAAAAGATGTGGTTTATCTATACCATGGAATACTACATGGCAATGAGAAACAATTAAATCTGGCCATGTGTAGCAACATGGATGGACCTTGAGGGTGTTATGCTGAGCGAAATAAGTCAGGCAGAGAAGGACAAATATCATATGTTTGCACGTATAGGAGGATTAGGAGGAACTTGACGGAGGACCAAGGGGGAGAAGAAGGGGGGAGATGGTGGGGGAAAGGGAGAGAGGCAAACCATGAGAGACTCTTGAATGCTGACAAAAACTGAGGACTGATGGATGTGGGGGGGAGAGGGGGGCATGGAGGAGGGCACTTTGGGGATGAGCACTGAGTGTTATGCGGAAACTAATTTGACAATAAACTATTTGTAAAAAAAAAAAAAAAAAACTAAGCTGTTTTAATGGTCAGCTTAATGTCCCGCTACAAATTCATGACTGGCGAGTGAGATGAAATCCAGCGGACTTCACAGCAGTGTGTTTTAGTAATGCAAAACTCGTTGATTGGCATCAATATAACATAGCCTTCCAGTTAACTGTCTAGGATTTTAATTCATTTTTAATTCACTTTCCCTGTTTTTCAAACTCAACATAAAGAACTGAAATGTCCCTTTAGACGGGTGGGTTTCTTCTTTCCATTTCCCCCTCTCTCTCTCCATCCTAATTATTAAAGTTACAGAGTATTTCTGCCATTACTCTTTAAGAATATTAACCTGTTCCTTTGATTAAAAGGTAAAAGGTTTAAAAAGGATCAGAGAGTGACGAGTTCGTCTCCTTCACATTCTGATCCACCAGGCTTTTCTTCAGAAACAACCACTGCTAAAGGCTTCTTCTGTATAGTTCTAGAGTTATGCACGTGCACGCGTGCGCACAAACACAACTGCGTGCGCACACTCATATACACTCACACACGCTTATATGCACATAGCATATTTTACATAAATCATAGTATAATATATACAAATATTTCTGCACTTGCCTCCCACCTTGCCCTGCCTCCCTTAACGATGTATCTTGGAAACTATTTCAAATTACTACACATAGAGCTACTTTCTTTTTGATAGGTGGATGCATAGTGGTATATCATGCAGATTTAACATAATGCATTGAAATCATCTTCTACAGATGGATATTTTGTTTGGGTCTGGTCTTGTGTTATGGTAAAATTGCAAAGACTGTGTGAGTAGATGTGCAGGACAAATTCTTAGAGGTTAAATTGATTCTGGACCAGAAAGGATGGTTATTTTTGCCAAAATGTATCCTGCCGAGGCTGCCCTCTACAGAAACAATTTGGCATTAATGGACTAGAATGTTTGTTTCTTCATATCCTTCCAAAACAAACACTGTTATATTTACTAATCTCATAGGTAAAAACTGGCAGATCATCATAACCTTAGTTTGCTTTTATGGATTAAAAATGAGGAATAGCAGTTTTTCCTTGTGTTTAGATGGCATATTAATTCTTTTTGTAAACTGTATATGCCTTCACCTGTTTTTTAAATTTTTACGTTAATAAAACAATATATGCACATAGTTTAGGGTCTGCTAGTTTTACGAGACTTGTTAATACAAACAGCAATCCCCTCTTCTAACACTTTTCCTTCCCCAGGAACAACCACTTTCATCTCTCTTAGCCAATTCTTTTGGAAGTCACCATCAAATCTTAAATAAAATGGCTGTACTGATATATACAATTTTTCCCCCATTTTAGATATTATCTTTTGACTTTCCACTAAGGAAGATGAGAAGCTGATTCTCTCCTCCTACCCTAGAAGGTACCTTGACACTTCCTACTTTCTCATGGCCCCTATTTGGTTCCACAGTAATTTTGGTAAGGATAAGCAATATTGTGACTACCTATGTCATGTAGAGTACAGCCATACAGTGAACCGATGTGTAATACAGCACCGTGGTCAAGAGCAGAGATCCTGAAGGCAGACTGCCTGGGTTCAAATCCTACCTTTGCCATTTATTAGCTGCTTAGGTATTTAGACAAGTTACTTAACCTCACCATGCCTCAGTTTCCTTATCTGTAAGACAGTACCTTGTGGATTTGCAAAGATTAAAAAATTAGTATCTACAAAGTGCCTACCATGTAGAAGGTGCTATACAAGCATTCTGTATGCCCTGAACTACATTTTTGTGTCTCCTATAGCTGCTGCCTGATTATTCATTTGTTTTAAATGTCTATGTGCTTATTATTAATTCAATCCCAAACTTACTTCAATCCTCAATTTGTTGTTTAAATTCATTCTACTATATCAATTTTGTCATCCTGGAGAAGTATTCACTATAGCCTTTTGACTGCTGCGGTCTGAACGGCTTGTCCTCATTCTATAGACGATATAGAGTTGTTTAACTCCATTCTCTCTACGCCATTGTCCTGAGGGTCCCCTGGTCTTCTCCCCTGTGTTGGATCTCCCATCCTGTATCCCACATCCTGCTCACTCTTAGTGAAGAATAAATTTCATTAGCTTTAGGAGAAATGATGTGCAGGAGGTAATTTTTTGTTTAAATCTTGACGTCAGAAAATGTCTATTTTACTCTCATGTGTAATTAGTGGCTTATAGCTAGATATAAAATTCCAAATTGGAAGTAATTTGCCTTCAGAAGTTTGAAGACATTCCTCATTTTCTCCTAGCTTCTGATGTTGCTGACAGGAAGTCTCATGCCATTCTGATTTCTGATCCTTAGTATGTATATCTGTCCTTTCTTTGCAAATTTGTAAGGCTGTCTCTATGTCACTAAAGACAAACTGAAATTTCCTAAAAACTGTGATTTGCCACAGGCACTTGGTAAGCTCTTTCAATCTGGAAACTTCTATCTTTAGTTATGAGAAATTTTCTTGAATTATTTTGCTAATGATTTCCTTCCCTTGCTTTTCTTGTTTTGGAACTCAATGTTTTGACTGGCACGCTATTTTCTTTTCTTCCCCTCTATTTTCTGGGATGTATCCTCATTTCCATTTTCCAGTCCTTCTATTGAGTTTTATTTTTGTGAAAAAAAAAATGTTTTAGCACACGGCAACTCTTTAGCTTTGTAGAACACTCCGTCCTTGTCTGCTGTATGTAATAATTTCTGTCTGATAGAGATGCTTTTCGTCAGGTTTTCTATTCCCTGCCTGTCTTTGTTCCTCCAAGTTTCTGTTTCCTCTTGTTTGTTTTGGTTTCTCCCTTTCATGCCGGAGGCTCTTCTTCAGGTGTCTCTACCAGTCTTGGGAATGTCTGTATCTTGAGAGCTTTCCTCCTGAGTGGGTTCAATACCCCAAATAATATTCTTCTGGTCTCCTGCCTGGAGGGTAAAGGCAGTGAGGAAAGACAGGTGGAGGAGTCCCATCATTCAGTCTGCAGATGCTCACTTAATTTCCTTGCATTTGGTACAGTGTTCTGGGCTCTCAATTTTGCCTGGTGTGACCCAATGTACCAATTTTTTTTTTTCCTCCAGAGAATTAACCCTCAGTCTCAGAATAGAATAGGAGTAGGAAAAGCAATTGTTTAGTGGATTGGGGAAAGGAAAAGATAGGGATCTACGATAAAAGAGAAGTTCCTGCCATCAATTCCTAAGCTATTGGAAGATTCTATAGTAAAATTCAGGTTCCTTCTTAGTTTTCTTCATTGACAGTGTAAGATTTGGCTTTCCCAAGTCAGCTAGGTTATTTACCACACTCCATTTGTTTTCAGATTTCAATTTATTATTGTTGTTATCATTATTTTGTGGGCTTGCTTTCTTCTTTCTCATTTTCCTTATCCTTGAAGGACCATGTCTTTAAAAGAAAATCCCCTTACTATATAGTTATAGTGGGGTTTCTGAAAGAAATAGATGCTTATGTTCAAACCACCTTTTTCCTCCCTAGAAGTCCAGACTGAATCTAAAAACCATTCCTGATTCTTTAAGGCACTGATTCCTCCTTCCCACTCAACAATTCAAACATCATAATGGTGTGCTATGATTAACACTGCACTAGGACTAGTCAAAAGAGGCCCCTCCCCTGGGCATCACATTTTAGAGGACTCTACTATAGTGCTCTTGGGCACAGGTCTCCAAAGGGCTTGAAGGTACAGGCTGGGTTGTACCAACTTGCATATTACTGGGGCCTCTCATGATATGGGACCAAACTTGGAAATTCTACCTTGGAATTCCAGATTGTTACAAAACTGTTACAAATATACAGTCAAGGTTGAACCATAGAACATACTTTATTTAAATGTATTTTTAAAACAAAGTTTGTTAGACTAACTTAAATATTAAGACATAGAATACCGCTTTGTAATAAACCTAGCAGGCAGCTGGTCTATAACTTCACATTGACTTCCCGCACGTTTTCTCCTTCCCCAGGTCTTCTGACTTTACAACAACCCTGACAAGAGCCTGTACAAAAGACCTACATGAATCAGAAAAGGAATCCTTTGTTTAGAAACTTTACTGCCATCTCCTGGAAACTTTATGAAATAGCTACAAATCAATGACCTATGACACGTGCCACTAGTTAGGCATTTGCAACCTTGACACCACCTTTAACAGCATCAGACAAATCTCAACTGGGCCATGATGGGGATGAGGAGGAAGATAAAAGAGCAAATCAGGACTCCAAGCTCGCATTTACAAATTAGAAGGAACTGAGATCTGGCACCTTGACTTAGAACTGATTTCCTCAGAGAAGAAACTGTTCTAACTGCTTATCTAAATCTAGCTCAAATCAATCAACTAATCTAACTCATAAGAGTAAAATAAAAATGGGGTCTGATAGGTTAGGTTGAGGACTTAAAGTACTAGTTTTTCTTTCATTCATACTAGATTTGAGTTCAAAATTTAGGAATGTATTCAAAAGTAACTGTTGGCTTGAAATTCAGTAGGTTAACAAATGCAAGCTATTTCTTTCTAATGGACAAACCTGATTAAACTGGGTAGTCAAGCCAGTTCTATTACATGGCTGCTTTGAAAACATGAATGTTACATCAAAATTAACATAATAGGGCACAATCTGTTACATGAATTTTTTGGTTTGTTTATGCATGATTTCATCTTTGAGGAACAATGGGTGAACAAAGAACACTGCACCCAGCTGAACCAAGCCATAGAAGAAAACACAAAATGCTCATACACACACATACCTCAAACATCTACCAGCTGCCTCACTTCACCACATGGCTATAAGCCACACTCATCCACATCTTGCCTAACAATGTTCTATTCAGTTTCCAAAAATTGCTTCCTAGTAAACTCACAAACTAGTCTGATGCCCACTTCCACACAAAGTAAATTTCCCAGATTTTCTCAAGGTAGAGTACTATATTGTCGTATTTATGTATTTCACAACCAATTAACACTTGTAAAAATGTGCTACCATTTTTATTTGGTTTCTGTCCAAGTTTTTGAGTACAGTGCCCCCAATCCCCTTTTCTCCATAAGACTTATAAATTTTATTGTGCAATTCTGCAGAGTTCCGGGAGTTTAAGAAATATGTCACGTTACAGAATTGACTGTACGTGGCTATTTTAACCTAGATTCAAGCCCATTCTTCTAGAATATTATCAGTATTAGCACATGGATCTTACAGAATCTTACAGATTTCAAAGAATTATATATATTGGCTCATGGTTTTTAAGAAAACTCAAAGCTACCCAATCAATAGCTTAAAGGACACTATTCCAGGGTCTTCTGCTTTAATTATCCATAATATTTTTGATAATTCTTGAGCTCATTTGACCTGTCCTCAAATAACTTATGTATGACTGGAATCTAGAAATTAAAGAATATGGGGTGCCTGGGTGGCTCAGCTGGTTGAATCTCTGACTTCAGTTCAAGTCTCCATCTCATGGTTCATGAGTTCAAGCCCTGCTGTTAGCATAGAGCCTGCTTCAGATCTTCTGTCCCCTCTACCCCTTCCCCACTGGTTCTCCCTCTCTCTCTCTCTTTCTCCTTCTGTCAAAATAAATAAATAAACTTAAAAAAAAGAAATTATAAAATACAAGTATAAAGACTAGATATTCTGCAGCTGACTTAGCATGAGCTTAGGTATTAAATGATGGTGAAATGGTCTTAGTTTACTTATTAGGACACTTCAAAGGAAACCACAGGGTGCCATTACCAATTGAGCTCTAACTTTTAGAGCTAAAAATATCAGGCTACTGATTCTTTTCATAACTCTTGATCATTTGTATATATTTCCCTAAAGTGCAAGATCTGCCTCTACTGGTTTTACGCACATATATAAATATTATCAATTCATCACTTATTATATTATGCCCTATTATATGTTATATACATATAATATATATAAAAGTTTAATATTAGTCAATTTTATGTTACCCTAAAGCACAAGATCTGCTTCTGCTGGTTTTATAAATACGTATTTATATAATATTATGTTAAGTATTACATATTTTACATATGTTTCATATTAGCCAATCTAAATACTGAGTACTATATACATAGGAATTTCATATCAGCATTCTTAATTCTATTACTTGAAAAATGGAAGCACTTTTTTGGTAATATTAAATCTTTGTTACTCACATTTCCTCTTCTTTCAATATTATTATTACCACCCTGTATATTTATAGAAGATTTTAGCACTTTGAAAATACCTCATAAATTATCTAGATACTTACTAGTTTATACAGAGAGTTAGAACCAAGGCTACTTTAACAGAGGTCAGGGTTGAAGCTAAGGTTTGACTGAACAATCAGTATCCTCTGCTAATTTTGATTAAAAGAGTTAACTTTTATAATAATTTTATGACTGCTTCAATATTAATTTTCTTAAAAGTTTCCTCAAATTTTTGTCACTTAGGTTAATAAACTTAGCACCCCATAGACAGAAGGTAGGCTGTTTCACAAAGATTTTTCAATTTGGTTCCTTTTTTTGGTAAAGTGTTTTAAATTCTTTTACTTCTTTTTTTACTTAAACATAAAAATTTTGGACAGTTAACTTGCCCCTACAAGATTTTTGATACAGTCTTTCCCAAGGTTTGGTACTATATATCAAAGGCATACTATGTTAAATTATAATTATAGGCATATTTATCAAATGCTTCTGGGTCTTGAGGACTTCATGATAATGAAACAAATCTGTTCATCACAGGCACAGCTTTTTAAAAATCCAGAGATTTGGGGGCGTCTGGGTGGCTCAGTTGGTTAAATGTCCGACTTCGGCTCAAGTCATGATCTCACGGTTCATGGGTTTGAGCCCCGCGTTGGGCTCTGTGCTGACAGCTCAGAGCCTGGAGCCTGCTTCAGATTCTGTGTCTCCCTCTCTCTCTGACCCTTCCCTGCTCTCTCTCTCTCTCTCTCAGAAATAAATTTAAAAAAACATTTAAAAAAAAAAACACAGATTTTGTGAGTGAGACCATAGGGTAACTCTAAGATTTTATCGTAATATAATAAAATAGAGGCATGAGACTTGCAGCTTTGAGTTACCAGATGTAAGGCTTTGAATCTGCCATTTCAGTTTGAACCTTCTGTTTGAGAACTGAGAAAGCAGAGAGTTATAGATACTTGGCATTTTCTAATTAAGTCAGCTTTTCTGTTATGTTTCTGTTTACGTCATGTTTATCACGTTTATGATGTTAGCTGCAAACAAATATTCTCGCTCATTTCAGGCTCCAATTTTGCTTTGCCCATTTGAACATTCTAGAGCACCAACCTTACTGGCACGTCAGAGAAATGCCGCAGACGGAATGGACAGAGTCCCAATTCAGCAGTGTGCTGGGAGGCAGACAACACGCAGGAGGAGACACACTTCTTCCATAAACATACACTTCCCCGAACTGCTGTCCCTGCTCAGCCGTCCCCTTTTCCCTATTTCACAGTGTTCTCATTTGATGGTGTTTGATGGCTTTTTTTAAGTTGAATTCATGTAGGTTACCTTTAATATTGAAAATTAATCTTGAAAATTAAATATTTACTAGTTCTAGCTCATGCGGTTCATTTACATACCTCCCAATATTGTTAGTATGCAAAGACACTACTAACTGAGGAAATAATTTCCTCTAGAAAATTCAGGAAATCATGCTTTGCATAGTTTGAATTTGAAAACTCTTTTTTTGATGAATAAATTAAAATCTGGATATTGTCACCAGGGGTAAGTAGTTTTTTCTAGGTTTTCTAAATCTGGAGATGGGTCCTTTACACATGATGTTCATATGCCTTAAGAAAACATCACATTATCAGCAGGCAAGAATTTGGTCTCAAAATCCGTGTCAAATGCCAGTGAATATATAAATTGTAGTATCTTGGGTGATCTGTAAACTGCTGAATGCAAGAGTCTGAGAAGTCCCGAGTGAGAAGCACTTTCTGTGCTTACCACTCCCCACTCTGCGGCCCCATACCCCATACACGCTTTTTTTGCTAAGTTTTTGACATTTATTAGGTTCTCATCAGTATAAATTTGCTCATGTTAAACAATGTGTGAGACACAAATATGGGCCTTCCCATCCTTTTACATTCACAAGTTTTTTAACCAGTCTGAAATCTCTGATGTACAGTAAGCTGGCAGCCACCATAAATTCTTCACAAACCCTGTACATTCAGAAAGCTCCTCTCTGTCATAGATTCTCTGCAGTAAAAAGTGCATGTTTTTCATGAGTGGCCCTAGATGATGGCCTCATACTGAAATCAAAATGTATACTATTTTATATGGTATCTGCAAAAATTGATCAGGGTTTGGGGTTCCTCTACTGGAGAAGAATAAAGAGAATCTAGAGCTTGCAAAGTGCCAAGAACCATGTAAAAACCAGGTTTCCCCATTCACACTTGACTCAACTGTCTTATCTGGAAACAAAACTCTGGATTTTCAGTCTTCTTTTCTGGTCTGTCCTTTCTCATCTTCCTAACCTCTAAATGTTGTTCCAGGGCTGAGTCTTGGACTTCTCTCTTCTACCTACACACGTTTCCCTGGTGGTTTCATTTAATTTCATGGCTTTGAATACCATCTATTTGCTAAAGGCCTACAATTTCTTTCTTTCTTTTCTTTTCTCCTCTTTCTTTTCTTTCTTTCTTTCTTTCTTTCGCCACTTTGAATGCCATCTATTTGCTAAAGGCCTACCATTTCTTTCCTTCCTTCCTTCCTTCCTTCCTCCCTCCCTCCCTCCCTCCCTCCTTCCTTCCTATTTACTTATTTACTTTGAGAGGTGGGGGGAGGGAGAGAGGGAGGACTGGGCAGAGAGAGAGGGAGAGAGAAAATCCTAAGCAGGCTCCACGATGTCAGCAGAGAGCCTGATGCGGTGCCTGATCTCACAAACCGTGAGATTATGACCTTGAGCCAAAATCAAGAGTTGGAACCTTAACCAACCAGGCGCCCCCAAAGGACTACATTTCTTTGTCCAATCTGTACCTCCCTCTTGATTTCCAGACTCACATATTTCCACTTGGGTGTCTAATAAGACCCTCAAACTCAGTATGTCCAAAACTGAATTCCCAGTCAATCCCACTTTCAGGTGTGCTTCTCCTAGTCTTTCCCATTTTAAGAAATAAAAACCTCATTCCTCTAGCTGCTCTAGCCAAAAATCTTCACTCTTCTGTTTTTTATTTCCCACTTCCAATCCAACAAGGAAATTTTGTTGGAAGTCAAGTGTTGCCCATCTCACAGAGTTGGCCAACACGCTTATGATGACCTACAAGACCATCATGATCTGCTTGCCAAAGAGCTCAGTGATGGCCTCTACTCCACTCTCCCCTTGTTCGTTCCAGGCCAGACTCGCTGCCATGTATGCTGTTCCCAGAACAGCCCAAGCATAGTCCTATATGATACTAGCTGATCCTCTGGGCAGAACCTCTCACCCTCAAGTATTTATATGCTGATTTATTATTTTATCAGATCTGTACTCAAATGTCACTCAACAAGAGGCATTCCTTGGTCCCCTTTGCTAAAATTATACCTCCTTGCAACTTCCTGTGCCCATTCCCTACTTTATTTTTTCTTTGTACTTATCACCATCTAGCACAGTAGATATTCCATTTATTACTCTTGCTTATTATCTTTCACTCCTCAATAGAATGTAAGCTCCACAAAAGGACAGATTTTTGTCTAATTTTTCACTGTTATATTTTGAGGGCCTAGAACAGCATCTGGCACATAGTTTTTGCTGCATAAACGAAAGGATTTTTTAAAAATAAAAAATAAAAGCCACACAATATGCCACAATAATAATATGTACTGTGATTAGTCATCAGTAATCTACCTTCCTAATAACATAAGAATCTTCTAAAGGCAGAAATCTTATTTTATATCTCTTTTCATTCTTACGGATTGGCACAGAACATTACATATACAGCAATTACTCAATTAACTATCTGACAGCAGAAAATTTTGCCTAAAGACAAATCACTAAGAGACAAAAATAGAATAATTATCCAATTCAACATTAAGCAGGCATGTAAGGAAGAATGGCTCTAAAAGTAGTTTTTGTCCCCTCTGGTACTTATTAGCAATAGCTTCCAGTGCTAACTCAGGACATCCACTCCAAAAATGATTATGGATGCCATGAGTCTACCACACTTGTAGTCAAGGGCAGAGGTAGAAGGTTGGCTCTGGGCTTGACACCTTGGCCACTCATCTGAGTTTATCTTTGGGACCAGAACCTGGGATGGTGGAGACTTTTTAAGAATTATTATATAATTTACTCTTCTATAAAACTGTAATAATATTTGAGACTATGATTACACTTCTTCAAAATCAAGTGACTTTTGTGGGTCAAAGCTTCAACAGCCAAAGGTTTGTACAGAAGTGGCAAAGAGAGTCGTCAACATAACATTACAAATAATGACAGCAAGAGGTGAAAGGAGGTGACGCTGAGCTAGTCCAAGCCACATAGAACCTGTACATGAAATATAAATAGGCTATAAAATGGTTACACCCCAACAGGTTTGCAATGTAACTTAGGCTCACATTTAAACTGGTTTGAACACATGCTAAAGAAGTACAGTGGAAATAAGGTGAAAGGAAATCTTGATTTCTTCAAGCGTGACTCCTTAGAGAAAAGTATTTGCTCACTTGACTAAGTTTTAGAAAAGCAACAACTGTTACAGGATAAAAAAAAATACTAATAAATAAAGGATTCAGATTCTGACCAAGAGTTCTGAGTTCCATTTAGAAAATGACGAGAAATAAAGAAGAGGGCAAAAACAAACCAAAAAACCAAATGCTGATTTCCAAAAATATAACCAAAACTGCAGAATTATCCATATTACACAACATAGAGACCAGAAATGAGTCTCTACTATCAACCTGTCAGATGTCTAGGACTTAATGTCCAGGTTCACTAAGCAAATAATAATAATAATAATAATAATAATAATAATAATACAACAATGCAAAGCACTCCCTACTTTTCACATTCTTTTGTCAATTTATTTAATCTTAATTATGTTTCCTTAGAACTACCTGACCTATTTAATAATCTAAATATCTCCTGGTAAGCACATGAAACATCAAACAGAATACACTTGGTCGGAAACAGTGCAAAATATTTGATAGTGTTTTGATATTGACATTAATTCTTTAGTGTATAACAACTCAAGTGGGTTCAGTTTTTTTGTGGGGGTTTTTTGGGTTTGTTTGTTTTTTTTCATTTCTCTCTACGGTCACCCACTCCAACCACGAATATAACTTATGTGGGACATGTAAAATTAGCTCAGCTAAATTAGCCTGATCTGACATTATATAAGGCAACATCAGTAGCTGGGTGAACAGGACACAAACCACTCAATACCAAGCTTCCACACAATGCTGGCTTCCCCAGTGAATCTCAGTGCTTCCACAAGATCACTTAAGGCTCTTTCAAAATTTAAAGTCAAGGAGTAAACTCAGAAACAATATTCTGCTTAGGACTGTATAGCAACAGTACTAGCATTCAGACAAATTTTAGCTCTGTAAAATAACTTTGTTGTCACCTGGTAGTAAAAACAACAGAACTTTCTAATGATCACTAACTCTATGTTAACATACTGTATTTTATCGCACTTACTTAACAGGAAACACCGGATGTTTTGTGTTATTCTAACACTCAATAACAAGTCCATAAATTACCAGCTAAAAGCTAGGTATTTTTTCCTTTGATTAGCTTACCCAGTTTAGTGGTGCCCTCTGGTGGATATTCAGGAAACTGACCCTCGGAAGGGACACTGACGGTTCTTCTCAGACATCGCCCTTTGGTGGAATCTGTCTGCTGCTCCTGCCCACCCTCCACAGGGATCTAGTTAACCAAAAGAAAAAAAGAGATGAAACTTAATAGTGAACTTGCCATAACTACCTTCGGGTGGAATATTTTTAGCTAATAAAGACAAAAGTCTGTAATCATTAGAGCAAAGCAGACAAAATGTAGAAATCAAGTATTTATAATTGTAAGATATTACTCATCCCTTGTCAGGAAGTTTTTCTTTAAAAAGAAACCTGAAAGAGCAGGAAAGGTGAGTACGTAAATTAGCTTCCCGGAAGTTCGCACAAGTCATATCCAAGTGTATACCTGCTTTGGGAACCCAGAAAACAGAACACCCACACAAGATTCTTTTATATCAGAAACTAGTTCACAAGTTCCAATTCTGACCAATGCTCAATAAGGTAAACAGAAGTAAAAGCTGGCCAGAAAAAATTAGCTCTAAAACTCAATTTAAAGAAGGTTTTGCTGATAAAAATAGTAAAATCATCCAACTTTTCTTCAGTTTTATAATTAAGCATTAAGAGATAGTTAATAAAACACATTTCACTGGAGACTTGCATAGACACTTATATAAAACGGCATATTTTCTTCTAAAAGTGAGATTTATTTTTAAAATCCTAAAAATTTTCTTCCTGGCATAATTTCAGAAAAATATCAAGTTTGTTTGTATATGTGGAATAAGAACTATGAATGGAACAAAAGATCTTTAATACCAATAACTATTTTAAAACTTACTCACAGGTCATCATTGTAGAGTTATAGGATGATGATAAGTTCCCCCCTCCCCTCCTTTTTTTGGTAATATGCTAAAAGATCAAATCATTTTCATTTAGTGGCAAAGGGCAAAAGCTTTTCACAAAGACATTTTGCCAGGAAGTTTTATCAGAATTACCAATAATATTGGTAACATCTTAAAATGTCAGTAATCAAGCACAGTTTCTAATTTCTTCTGGCTCCAATATTGAAATTTCAACAAATTTCAATAATAATGATTAGCAGGAAGCTCTTACTTTGTGCAAAGCTAAGGAATTTACCTGTGTGACATTATGAGGGAGACATTATTATCATCATCCCTTTTAATAGATGAAGAATAATTTATTTCTCCAAATGATTATAGTGGACACATCAACTGACCCAGCAAAATTGGGATAGATACAGGCTTAACTTTATATGCCTTTATATGCTTAACTTTATATTCCTCCTGCCTCACCTCGGTAACTCAACTCTTATGCCTGGGGTCAAAGGGATGACAGCAAGGAAAACTCTCTCCGTTACTGAGAATCTGAAGAGCAACATCCTAATGTTTTCCTAAGAACTAAAAGTCTGCACACTCTTTAAAGGACACAAAATTCCCCCATTTCCTCATTACCGTAACTATGGCTACTACTTGCACACTGGGAAGCCACAAGGTAGAATTAAGAAAAATTCTAAAAAAAAATAAGGGGAGACCAAATAATGGCATCAATAAGGACATGAACTCTTCCAAAAGTACACTGTAATATAAGACTTTACAAACAGTAATCTAAATCATCCATCCCTTTCAGGATGGAAATTATATTATCTCTACTTAAATAATTATAAGGGTAGCAGTACCAAGAAGTTAGATTAGCTTCCTCTTAGTAAGAAAGGCAAAGATATCCTGCCTTCAAAGCAGGATAGAATAGGGGAAAATAGTTTGAAACTTTGAACAAACAGATGTACTTATCTAAATAAACACAACCATTTTTGTTATAGGACTAAAAAAGCCTATTATCAGAATAATGAAGGCGTAATCCACACAGAAAAAAGGCAGTAGTTATTTTCATATTTTAGGAAGGAAGGACCGATTATGTTCTTTTCTGTAGAAATTATAAAGGCCATATCCAAGAAAAAGAAAGAAATGGTTTCTACTATCATATATTTTGTCTCTAACAAAACTAAGGAAGAGAAAAATAAAATATACCAAACTTATTTGGGTCTAAAATTCACTCACACAACTATTTTCTCAAAGGTTTCATAACGATTCTTCATTTCCCACTCTTGAAATGTAACATATGATTGAAATTTCACTTACAATACTGATGTGAGAAACAGAGGCAAAAGTAAAGAACATTAAATTTCCTTACAACTTACAGCTCATCGAGGTGCCTGAGTGTCTCTGTCATTTGAGTGTCCGACTCTTGATTTGGGCTCAAGTCATGATCTCATGGTTTATGGGATGGAGCTCCATGTGGAGCCTGCTTGGGATTCTCTCTCTTCCTCTCTTTCTGCCCCTTCCCCACTTCAGTGCACACACTCTCTCTATCTCAAAAAAAATAAATAAACAAAACACCTTACAGTCCACTGAGACAGGCAGAGTGACATTCCTTTAGGAACTCAGCTGCCTTGATGATGACACTTTGCTAAGGGCAAAAGGCAATCTTGGCTTAACATTACACCAACTTCCAGGATCCCGTAAGTCTACTTTAACATATAAAAATTCCTTTGGAAACTTCCTTTATCTCCACCCCCCAAGATATAGGTTGGCAATCATCCTCCAAGCATATGGCTCACTGATACACATCTGAAGGGTCTAATGACTGAGCTTCTACTAATCAATCATAAATGACCTTTTCCTAACAACAGCTGGCCCCCTCAGGATCCTGGAAACCTTGTTTCCAAAATACCTTGGAGGCTTGTGCTGTCCCGAACTGCTCCCAATGTGAAAGTATATATAATCAGTCACCCGTCACAACCCCAGTGCAGCTTTCTGTCCACAGGTCCTGTCCCCACCTAATAAAACCACCTTTTTTCACCTAAGAGATCTCACTTAGGACTTGAGGGAGAATCGTGTTGACTTCTATTTGAAACCTGCATATCTCAGCAATATTTTACTTTTACAACACTATCAACTAGATTCTTACCGAGAATAATTTTTAAAACATATTGATCTACTCTTTGGAAATTAGAGGGATCATGTTCCAAGTATCTTCAAATGAACTAATAAACTAAGCTGGAGTTCACAAAGTCTTAGAATATAGTCAAAGAGAATCAGTTTTAGAAAGTCAATTTTAGAAAAGCAATTTTGTCCTTTCTGATTGCCCTAATTTAGTTCACATTTGCTTGTTTACATTGAATTAGTCCTTAAATATTATATCTCTTCCCTAGTTCCATAAAATGAGAGGGATTTTTCTTTTCCTTTTTTTTTTTTTTTAACCTCTCTGTCCTTACACTGTATTTCCAAATCCTCTTTTTCCTCAGGGGAGGCAGGGGGTTCTTCGAGGTCTTTAATGCATTCCATTTTAGATGGGGAAAGTAGAACACGGTAAGGAGTAAATGGCCTCTCAGGTAGCTAAGCTATATTAATAACAAAGTCAAATTGAATCTCTGACTCCCCATCCTGTTTGTTAGTTCCAAACCATCCATGGCAAGGGAGAGCAACATGGGACAAATAAATCCGGTTACTCAGAAAACATTATATATGTAACCTACATCTCTATCTTGTCTGCCAAATCACCTTTCATTTTGTTTAGAATTACATAGGAATTAATTTCCATTTCAATCAGAGTACATACACATTAAACAGTCAGCCAAGCACAAGAAACCAAGATTATGCTAACAGCAAAAGAAAGCAGTTCTGGGGTGCATAATTCCGAGTTTATCTGTCGTACAGGGCTTCTGCATGAGCTTTTCCACCAGGAAAGGATTCTGCTAAAAGAGTGTTTTAATACAACTACCTCATAGAGTAAGTGCAAACTCCTTAAGGCAGTACACCTGGTTTCCCATCATTTGGCCACTGTCTG
Organism: Hyaena hyaena; assembly: GCF_003009895.1. Lineage (NCBI taxonomy): Eukaryota > Metazoa > Chordata > Mammalia > Carnivora > Hyaenidae > Hyaena > Hyaena hyaena. Next base: position 1,352,876 of record NW_024081157.1, read on the forward strand.
GGTGTCCAGTTTCATGCAGATTTTATATTCTAGGAATACCAAATTACTTGCATTTCCCTAATATATTCCCTATTTTGTAGTTCATTGCCTTTACTTAGTTGGTTCTCTCAGACAGAAATATCTTTCCTTACTTTCTTATCTACACCTGCCAAGCAACCTCCTATTCATCCTCAGGCTTAGGACAGACATATGTCTTCCAGAAATCTTCCTTCTACCAATCCCCCAAGGGGAGGGTAAGGTACATCTCCTCAAGGGTCCTCCAATAATAGATCTTCTTGCTCTGTCACCACAACTATTACACTGAAGTATAATTATTCATTTGTACGACTAATTCTGTAAGCTGTAAGTCAACAGCTTTTACCTTACCAGTCAATCTCCAAACCTTAAAATAGCTCCAACCAAGAAATGAATGAATATTTGATAGCTAGAGATGGGGGCCATGTTAGGCAAAGGAAAAAAACGGTCAAGAAGTTGTAAACATACAACTTTTGTTTTGTTTCGGAACAGGAATTAGGCCAATTTAGCTAAAGCCTCTATAAGTGTGGAAGAACACAGAAAATCAAAATTTACTTATATTTTTAAATTATTACTGTTTTTTATTTATTTCTGAGAGAAAGAGAGAGAGACAGCATGAGCAGGGGAGGGCCAGAGAGAGAGGGAGACACAGAATCTGAAGTAGGCTCCAGGCTCTGAGCTAGCTGTCAGCACAGAGCCCGACGCGGGACTCAAACCCACGAACCGTGAGATCATGACCTGAGCAGAAGTCGGACGCTTAACCGACTGAGCCACCCAGGCGCCCTGAAAATCAAAATGTATTGACTGCATTGGGAGGGGTTTAATACCAACCAGGCCACGCATAATTCAGGAAGCACTGGAAACTATTCCAGTTTTTAGACCAGAGGAATGGTAGTCTCTTTTGGGGTCTGTCTTGTTCCTAATTCTCCCTCTTCCAAGACATTCTACAGATTAATGTTCATAGCACGTAGCTTTGATCAAATCTCTTTCTTAAGCTTCCTTTGGTAATTACCCATTGCCAATAGCATTTTAATGGCACAGATCACAGTCCTTTAGAGTAAATGAATTTTTCTTTTATTCTACCCAGTTTACTTGTGCTATTCATCACATGATATTTAAAAATTGGGGCACATGGGTGGCTCAGTTGGTTAAGTGTCTGACTTTGGCTCAGGTCATGATCTCACAGTTCCTGGGTTCGAGCCCCATGTGGGGCTCTGCGCTGAAAGCTCAGAGCCTGGAGCCTGCTTCAGGTTCTGTGTCTCCCTCTCTCTCTGCTCCTCTCCCGCTCACACACACACTCTCTCTCTCTCTCTCAAAATAAACATTAAAAATTTTTTTAAATTATTTGTCTTATCTCCACAACTAAATTTGATATGGGGGAGGAAGGGGAAGGAACTGTGTTTTATACTTTGTACCTCCTAACTAGTGAATGTACATACAGGGGCACATTATGTATCTGCTGATAACTTGAAAATGGTTCTGAATGAAATATGCCATGGGTAGTTTGCCAGAGGATAAATAATAGTTGATTTTTAGTTGTTTCTTATCTGTTTGCACAAAGCCTTAAGTGCTATTTTCATCAATATATCTGAGTATAAATATTGCTTTTCAAAAGCAGTAAAGGCATTCTAAAATATTTTAAAATTGCATTATTACTACCTTACTGCTTATATGCAAGCATCTAGCTTTAAAAATTCCAAATACAGAAAGAAGAATCTGAATGGAGAAAAATGGAGCCACATTTATTCTTCCTAATGACTTGGTATTGACAAAAGAAAGAAACTCACAAATTCAACTCTTCTGTATTTTTATACTGGCTCTACCTTGAAAGGGTTCACAATTGTCCTCTCTGCCATTTCCCTCAACTCCTTAATCTCTTGTTTACTTGGCCTTATCTCTTGGAGCAAAATGGAATTCAAATGGCCTCCTACACCCTCTTTGAACTGGGGTGGTGCCAAGCCAGCTGGGGCCACTTCTGGCATCCGGGCAGGGAAGTCTATTTCATAACACATAAGCAACGTCTATCTGGCACAATTTGCATGAAGCAATTTACTGAATCAATGACTCATTTCTCAAGGTGATACTCCTGGAGGACTTCTCTTTCAGCATTCTGCCCAGACCTACCTTCTGTTATATTCTCAAATTGGTTAAGTAGTGTATTTAACACTCTTCCCATGTATATCCCCCAAGCAAACTTGTTCCCATTTCTGACAGGAAACATGCAGAGTTAAGAGAGAGCACCACTAAAAGATCCCACACACTGAATACGTGAGTGGTACCAGACTAATAGAATCCTCCCACATTCCAGCAGTGCCTGGCTAAGGATTCAGTTTAAATCCTTGTAGAACCTCTTAATTATCTTTAGAACACAGCACTAAACACCCTGGTGATTAGTTGATTAAAGCTTAAAACAGCATTTTTAGATAATTTTGGCAGGAAATTCCTTAAACTCCTTGTTTCAATGAATATTAAATTTTCAATGCAAAATTCCAAGGATAAATGTTATATTTCTCATGATAGCGTGGGTGAAAGGTAGAAGAGTGACAGTGCACTCTGGTCCTTCCACAAAAAAATGGGTTTCTAATCTTTTTCTGTAATGAAATTAACAACATATTAAATTTATCATTTAAGGAGTAGCAACAACAATGGCACCGCATTTTCTTACGGGAGAGACTTAATCCAGTTTTTTCAATGGTAGAACACACCTGTCTCAGGGCATTAAACAGTTTCTGTACCTGCTTTGTATATTCATTATCCCTTCACCATACCTTATCCAGTCTAAGGCAGTGATCTTAAGTCATTTATTTCCTTCCAATCCCTTTTACTCAATTTTTCACATGATCAAGAGAGTTTCTTTCTTTTTTTTTTTTTTTTTGTCTTTATTTTTATTTTTTGAGAGAGGAGTGGGGGCTGGGGGGACTGAGAGGGAGCGACAGAATTTTAAGCAGACTCTACACTCAGCACAGAGCCCAATACAGGGCTCAATCTGAGATCATGACCTGAGCTGAAATCAAGAGTCAGACACTTAACTGACCGAGCCACCCAGGCACCCCCTTGAGTTACTTTTCTAAGAAGCAAATCTGATGATGTCATTGCCCTGTTAAATACCTTTCCATGGTCTAAATCATTTCCAGAATAATATCCCAATTCTTCAGCATGGCCTAAAAGGCACTTTATTACTCGGTTCTTGCCAGCTCTCAGCTATTATTTTTCCTCCTGCAAACTTGATTCCAAGAATTCTGAACATTTTGCAGTATGCCAAAGATATAAGATATTTCTTGACTCTGTGTCCTTATACATACTTGGAATATCCTTCCCTTCTTTTCCTCCAGCTGAGCTTCTATTTGTCCCTAAAGACATGGCCCAATCATAAATTTCTCTGTAAAATCTTTCTTGGCATTCTTCAGTTCACATCACAACCCACCCAGGCAATATGTCAGTTAATCTTTCCCTTATGGTTATAATTTTTGGAAAAAAATTATTGAGGTGAAATTCACTTAACCTAAAATTAACTATTTTAAAATGAATAATTCAGTGACATTCAGCACATTCAAATGCTGTACAACCATCACTTCTGTCAAGTTCCAAATGATTACAGCTTTTAATTTACCTCAGTGTGACCAATAAGACTATGTCTTTGCAACCACAATACTGCTCAATAAATAAATAAAAATTAATCAAATAATCAACAATGGAAAAGCAGCTTATGGATTACTTTTTTCATTTTTTATTATCCAGTTTTAGAAAAAAATATGGAATGAAGTCTTGTGTTCTGGGCAGATTTATAACACAAAAGGAAAATGTAAGAGAAGGTTCATCTCCTCTCAAACTTATATTAAGGAAATGGATAGTCAGAATCAAAATTTATAATTTGCCTTTTAAAAAATTTATTGGACAAATATTTATTGAGAATTTACTTATATGTCATGAATTGTTCTAAGCACTGAATAATACAGCACTGAATAAAACAGATAAAATCTCTGCCCTAAAGCTTACATTCTCTTAGGGCAAGAGATATGGTAAATATAACAAATCATAAGGCAATTTGGAAGGCATCAAATGCTATGGGGGAAAAAAAAATCAGAGCCAGGTTAATTAGATCAATGTTTTGTATGGTGATGTGAGGAACGGTTGCAATTTTAAATAAGTTGGTCAGGGTAGGTCTAGTTGAGCAGGTGACAGCAAAGAGCTGAAGGAGGTGAGAGAGTGAGTCATGTAAATACCTGAGGGAAAAGGCAAGGCAAGGCCTTGAGGCAGGAATATGCTGATACGCTCTACGATCATAACAGTGCCAGAATGACTGGAATGAGCTGGGGAAGTTTGTGGCCTTTGGAACTTAGAAGAATGGAATTATCATTAACAGAGAGGGGGATGATCTTTGGCAGGTTTGGGAGGGGAAACTAGGGGCCCTGGTATGAGGCATGTTGGAGATGATTACTATATATCCAAGTAGGTGTGTAATGGGCAGATGGATATAAGGGTCTAGAGAAGAGAGAGGGACAGGCTTAAGATATAAACTAAGGAATCACAGCACAGGAGGGGATTTAAAGTCATAAGACTGGATGAGAGTCCAAGGACTGAACTCTGCAGCACTTCTCTGTTAAGATTTAAAGACAAGAAGAGAAATCTGCAAAGATGACCCAGAAAGAACTGCCAGAGAGGCAGGAAGAGAACTAAGACCATGAGGTCACAGAAGCCAGGTGAGAAAGTGGTTCGAGAAGGAAAGAGCAATCAACTGTAGTAAATTTCACTGACAGACTGAGTAGGATAACTTAGAACCAACCACTGGGTTTAGTGAGCTAAACAAGAGCAATTGTGGCAGAGTGAAGTAAGAATCTGATAAAGCAGGTTTAAAAGACGATGAGAGGAGAGGAATTAGAGACAATGGGTTTAAACGTTTTCAAGAACTTTTGCTGTGAAGGGAAGCAGAAAAGGAGGTAATCACTGCAGCTAAAAGTGAGGTTAACACAGGCTTATGTTTGCTTTTAAGATGTGAAAAATAATAGCATACTGATGGGGAGTGATCCAGTGGAGAGCAGAACATTTAAGCTGTAGAAGCAGCAAGGAGGACTGCTTGCCAGTGGTGCATCCTGGGCTAGGCAAGAAGTAACAGAACACATGCGTGGCGGGGGGGCTGACCACGGGAAGGTAGGCAGTTCAAGCACAGTTAAAGGGGACAAATCTGGAAATCAGGAAATGCTGGCTGACAGATGGGTCAACACGGTGCCTGGTAAGGAAGTGTGCAGAAGTTCTCTTCTGGATGCCTGAATTTCCTCATGGAAATAAGCAGCAAAGTAACCAGCTCTAAGAGGGTGAGAGAGAAAGGATTAGAAGAGAGGGGTGTGAAAAAAAAAAAATCACTTTAGAAATCATTTTGGATTGTGCTACTGAAAAGTGTGGTCCAAGGTCTTGTGCTGTTCTGTTAACTGTTACTGGTCTGCAATAAATAATTTAACAGTACAGAAACTGAGAAGTGTGCCTTGTGTGATCAACAGATTTGTTTCATTGTACAGCACACCTTCCATGAACCTGTACAATTTTCGTAATTTTATTTCTTCTTTTCCTATGTTATGATTATTCTGAATATATTTGTTGAATTGTAATTTCATTTCAGTTAAATCTAATTGAAAATTTGGGCATGAGTTTTTAATGTCTTTTTAAAATTTCATCTTTCTTAGCTATTCACTTTTTCCTATTTTGTTCACAGTCAGGTGGAGAAAAAACTGGTCCTTCACCTCACACAGACTGAGAAGTACTAGCCCAGGAGAGGTGGACAAAATTAAGCTAGGGTAAGTCCTGTGATTGCCAAGCAGCTAAATTAGGGGCTCACATGAGGTTTGTAACCATTAAAGACTGTCAGCAAGATGCAGTGACTTTCTGTGGGCACATGCTGCATGGCAGCAGGAGCCGGACAGATGAGGAACGGGATTTAACTGAGCCGTCACCGTTGCCGAAAGAGCACAATAATGCAAGAGAAGGGCAAGGAAAGTATGCAAGGGAGTGATGAGAATGGCTGACTATGGAAATGAGGCAGAGGGAAGAGGGAAGAGAGGACATCAGAGGTATGAAGGGCAGAAAAGGTCACAGCATCAATGGACCACAGGTCTCAAAAGGACTAAAGGATTGTTTGAATAAGGAAGGAGTTAGAAAGACAGAAGGTGATGATCAGAGTATAAAACAGATACAACTGAGGTTAAGAAGAAGCTGTAGCAATGAGGTAGGGTAGAAGAAAATATTCTTGGAGTTAAGGAAGTCAGGGAAGTAAGACTCAGTGTGTTAGAAGTATGTCTGTGGAGTCTGGAATCATCAAAAATTAAGGCTGGAGTAGTGTTGAAGGTAATTACCCAGAGGCACAAATCAACAACAAATGAGAAGTAATTACTAGGGGTTGGAAGTTGACCATAACAGGAGATTCAGGACTTAGACTTTTTAGGGAAAACAAGGGAGGACCGGAAGCAGTCATGAAAGAGGAAGAACACCACGTACAGGCAGTGAAGCATGAGGGCTGTGGGAGAAAAACAGCCAGCCCTTGACAGGACTTCACAGAAGACAGTGTTCTCAGACAGGTTACAAGTTCTCATGAAACTAAGAAGTTCAGAGATACCTACAACGTATGGGGGTAGGAAACAGCTGATTTTGCTGATGATGGACTGTAAGCCGCAGAGGGTACAGTGACAGGGTTTTAAGAGGTGGGAAAGGAGGAGTAGAAGCAGGAACAGAAAGGAGAAAGAGGCAGTTGCAGAGCCACATGCAGAGTGTGGGAGATGAGGGGTTCCCTGATGTCCGGGACTACTCCTGATGACTGGAATAAAAAGGAATACAGTACATAAGATACTGTTTTAGAAAATTATTCCTCATGAATGGTTATTTCATGAGACAAAAGGGGGCCCAGACCTGGAATCCTCATCTTTAATCAGTGGATTTTATCTCGGTTCTAGATATGGCATGTTTCTCTGTTCCACCTTATGTTCTCTCTATCCTTATGCTATTTAATTCCTTACAGTATACTCTGAATTGAATAAAAGGTAGGTAAGAGCAGAAAGAGAGCAGATGATCTGCGCATCATTATCACTCCTTATGAACAACTCTGGTAAATGGCTGCAGACAAAGCAGGCTGGTTAAAATGAACATTTTCAATTATCTGTTTATTCAAACTAGATAACTAGAAATCTTCTATACTAATATTCATTCTACCACTGTTTATTATATATTAACTTAATATAAACAACAGCAACATGTACTAGACTATCCTAGGAAAGGATGACCTTTATTATTTTAATAAAATAAAACTTAATAATATTAAAATACAGGAAAAAAGTTATGGGTAGGGAGATGAAAGCAAGGGACATTTTTCAATGGCTGGAGAAGAAGAATAAGTAAGGGCTTCAGAGAGAGCATATTAGCTGGGCCCTTACAAGTAAGAACTATTTATTCAAATAAAAGAAACTAAAATTCTTTTGTTGTTATTACCTTTGCTTTACTATATTAAAGATGGCTGAGTAAGAAAAGGGAGGGAAAAGACAAGAGACAGAGGAGAGAAGAGAAAACGGAGATAAGGGATCCACAGCTGAGAACTAAGAAATGTATTTGCTGTTCACTGCTTACCCTTAACTTACACTTTTGGGAAAGATGAGTTACTAAATTGATATTCTACCTGTATACAACTTTTTAGACATTTACATATATCTTTGGCAATTAATCTTTGTCCTTTCGTAAATCAGATCTTTTCTTCTCCTTCCTTCCTGTTATCTGTCTTCTTTATCAAGATCATATTCACTCATTTTTTTTATGTTGTGGAGGTGGAGAGTGACACTGTTTCATGGACCTACCAAACCAGAATGATATCAACTATCTGATGAATCACCAATAAGAAAATGAGTTACTTGGATGTGTACACTGTAACGGTCTCAGTAAAGCAATAAACAGTATATGATAAGTTCGAGGGGTTTTTACTTCAGAGGGACAGGAACCTTACCTAGAACCTGATGCCTGTGCTAATTAATTACATTCTGTCAGCCTCTCCAGATGTACAATCAGCCCTTCTCTCCCTTGCTGTGTGCCTCAGAAAGCAAACCTCAACAAAACACATTGAGACCAATCTTTTTCCCTCTGGCTTCAAGATAGATTTGGCCAGTAGGTAACAACTGGCAAAAAATCAGAAGGCAGTAAAAGAGCTGGAGTGTTTATTCTCCTTTGCTCCCTCCCTGCTGGCCACTGCTGCTCAGGTAGAAGCTATGCTCTTTTGTGCAGCAACACGGCCACTGTCATAGCCCATCATGCAACCGGTTCTCTGGTTCCAGGAGTCCTGCTCTCTTCCTTTGCCCTGGAAGTCTAGGGGCACAGCTGTTTTCTGCTGTTTCTCATTTATGGCACTTCACACTCTTTGGTGGGTTCCTTATGTTGTCCACATCTCAGTCAATAGACTCTTTATTAGCCTCTTTCAATTAGTCCCCTGACATGCCATTTATTACCTGCTAGTTGCTAGACTGTACCCCTTCTGGGTGATTTTGGAGGCCAGGTCTGCACAATCCAATCTGTCCTCGTTCCAAATTACTCAACTCAGTATCTATTTCACAATTCCTTAGTGAAAACCCACTCCTATCTTGTTGAAGTTGCATCTTCATGACATCTGGATATCATTATGTTGCAAGCAGCCCTTTAGACTTACAGGTACACTGCAGAGATAATTTGGGTTCTGTTCCAGACCAACGCAATAAAGTGAGACAAATCAATTTTTTGGTTTGCCACCAGATATAAGTTATGTTTACATTATACTATACTCTATTGACTGTGCAATAGCATTATATCTAAAAAAAATGTACATATCTTAAGATACTTTATTACCAAATAATGCTAGCCATCATCTGAGCTTTCAGTGATCACAATCTGTTGGCTGGTGGAGGATCTTGCCTCCACGTGGATGGCTGCTGACTGATCAGGGTGGTGGGTGCTGAAGGATGGGGTGGCTCCGGCAATGTCTTAAAATAAGACAACAGTGAAATTTGCCTCATCAATGGACTCTTCCTTTCTCTAACAATTTCTCTGTAGCATCTGATGCTGTTTGGTACCTTTATATCCACAGTGGACCCTCTTTTAAAACTGGGGTCAGCCCTTTCAGAGACCACCACTGTTTAGCCACTAAGTTTATGTCATATTCTAAATCCCGTGTAGCCATTTCTATAATCTTCACGGCATCTTCCCCCAGGAGCAGACTTCATCTCAAGAAGCCACTTTCTTTGCTCATCCCTAAGAAGCTACTCTTCATGCACCCAGGTTTTATCATGAGATTGCAGCAATTCAGTCCCATCTTCAGGCTCCACTTCCAGGTCTCGTTCTCTTGATATTTCTACGATATCCACAGTTGTTTCCTCCTCTGAAGTCTTGAATCCCTCAGAGTCTTCCATGAAGGTTAGACTCAACTTGTCCCAAACTTCTGTTAATGTGGCTATTTTGACCTTTTGCCATGAATCACAAGTGTTCTTGTCTTGTTTTGTTTTGTTTGTTTGAGACAGTGGGAGGGTGCAAGTGAAGGAGGGACAGAGACAAAGAGAGAAAGGGACGGAGGGGATGAGAGAGGGGTGAAGGGGGAGAGAGAGGGAGGGGGAGAGAGAGCATGAGAGCAAGCGCAGTGGGGCTCACCCAGCCAATAACCAGTTTTCTCACTGGCATCTAGAATGATGAATCTTTTCCAGAAGATTTCCAATATACTTTGCACAAATCCATCTTTGGCAACTGCAGACTTATGAAATGTATTCTTTCTCTTTCTTTTTTCCTTTCTTTTTTTTAAGAAATGTATTTCTTAAAGAACTTATTCGTGAAGGCTGAAATGACTCCATGATCCATGGGCTGCAGAACGAATGCTGTGTTAGCAGGCATGAAAACATGAATCTTGTTATACGTCCCCATCGGGCCTCGTGGGTGACCAGGCACATTGTCAGTGAGCGGTCATATTCTGAAAGGAATCTTCTTTCCTGAGCAGCTCTCAACAGTGGGCTTAAAATATTCAGGAAACCACATTGTAAACAGATGTGCTGTCACCTAGGCTTGTTCCCTTTCTAGAGCACAGCCAGAGTGGATATAGCATGATGCTTATGGGCCTTGGGGTTACAGAATGGTAAACGGGCATTGGCTTCAACGTCAAGTCGCCAGCTGCACGAGCCCGACGAGAGAGTCCGCCTGTCCTTGGGAGCTGTGAGGCCAGGAGCGACTTCTCCTCTCCAGCTATGAAAGTGCCAGACAGCCTCTTCTTCCCATAGAAAGCTGCTTCCTCCACACTGAAAACCTGTGTGTGTTGCAGCCACCTTCAAGAATGATCCCAGCTCGATCTTCTAGAGAACTTGCTACAGCTTTTGCTGCAGCGCCTGCTGCTTCACCTTGTACTTTATGTTCTGGAGATAGCTGCTTTCCTTCCTTAAATCTCATGAACCAACCTCTGCTAGCTTCCAAGTTTTCTTCTGCAGCTTCCTCACCTCCCACAGAATTGAAGAGAGTTAGGGCCTTGGTCTGGAGACGCTGGCTGAAGGGAATGTAACGGCTGGTTTGACCCTCTGTCCAGACCACTGAAACTTTCACTGTATCAGCAATAAGGGTGTTTCACTTTCTTATCATGTGTGTGTTCACTGGAGGAGCACCCTTAATTTCCTCCAACAACTTTTCCTTTGCATTCATAACTTGGCTAACTGTTTAGGGCATGAGGCTTAGCATTCAGCCTCACTTGGCATTCAACATACCTTCCTCACTAGGCTTAATCATTACTAAGTTTTCATTTAAAGTGTGACATATGCAAGTCTTCCTCTCACTTGAACACTCAGAGGTCACTGTTAGCTTATTAACTGGCCTATTTCAATACTGTCCTGTCTCAGGGAACAGAGTCCAGAGAAGAGGGAGACGGATGGGAAAAGCCAGTCCAGTCAGTGCAGCAGTCAGAATACATACATTTATCAATTAAGTTCTCCATCTTATGTGAGTGTAGTTCATGATGCCTCGAAACAATCACAATGGTAACTTCAAAGATCACTGATCACAGATCACCGTAACAAATAATAATGAAAATGTCTGAATGATAATTACCAAAACGTGACACAGAAACACAAAGTGAGCAAATGTTGTTGGAGATACAGCACCGATAGACTTGCTCAAGCCAGGATAGCGACAAACACTCAATTTTTAAAATGTGGTACTGCTAAGTTCATTAGAGCAAAGCTCAATAAAAGAAGTTATGCCCATACTTCATCTACATGCAGTCTGTTTCCATAAATAGCACATATCAACATACAAATCAAAACTAGATTTCAAGAATTTGCTCAGAAGGAAAAGTGGCTTCTCTCAGTAACATCCATCTCACCTCCTTCTCCCTGTTGAGCAGCACGAGCTGGCTGTCTGTGAGGATGCAGTATTTCCGCTCCCACGTGGTCGCTTCTGTGTAGGGTGACTGGCCACAAGACAGACGATGGGTCTGTGGCCCCTTTACATCTGAGTGACAAGTATGAAAAAACCAAAGTGAGAAAGCATTATCGTGCTTACTTAGGTAGACTAGTATTTCAAGTGTAAGGTTCTTCAAAATCAAATTAAATACAGAGTTTCAAACATGAACGTAAACGGTAAATTGAAAACTTAACTTCCTCTTAATAAAAACCATTCTATACGGAGGGGGAAATTGGCCCTTTAGTCTGCAGGAAAGAAGGCTGAAACACTAGGAAGATTTGTTAGCATGAACTTGACACAGTCATCACCACTGTACATGTACCAAAACAATGGGAAGTTGCTTCAGAGCTAACATCATTCAAAATAAAGAGGTGGGGGATGGCTCAGAGACAAGAACAGATGATAGAACCTCTAATCTTTAGGAAGAAATGGTGTTGCATCTACAATGCTGACCCCATTACAGAGAGGGTAGTTATTAGCCACTGGTATCTTCTAAATGGCTTTATTTCTAGTCAAGCATGAGAATTACAAAAAGATTTAAACTATAGCATCATATTACCACTAGAGGCCAGTAAGATCTTAAAAACAAAGAGCGATTTCTGCAAGGAAAGATCTAAAATGTTACTGCCATGTGTCTTTAGAGGTGGAGGTACCTATCTGAGCTAAATGTTTAACTCTTCTCAAATGTCTTTTTTTTTTTTTTTTTTAAATATTTTTATTTATTTCTAGGAGAGAGAGAGAGAGAGAGACAGCATGAGCAGGGGAGGGTCAGAGAGAGAGGGAGACATAGACTCTGAAACAGGCTCCAGGCTCTGAGCTGGCAGTCAGCACAGAGCCCGACGCGGGGCTCGAACCCACGAACCGCGAGATCATGACCTAAGCGAAAGTCGGACGCTTAACCGACTAAGCCACCCAGGCGCCCCACTCTTCTCAAATGTCTTATTTCCCTATTAAATACCAAGTGGTTATGGTTACTTTAAAATTTTTTGATACGAACTGTTCGCTCATTTGGGCTGCTATAAAACATAGAATACGTCTTAATCAAAAGTACACATTAGATCCATTAAATAAGGCTTTTATGACAGTCGAATATTAAAAGTTCTTTAGCCAACGAAGGACTAATTCCTGTCAGGATTATACTGAAGAGATCATTTTAAATGCATTATTTATTACTAGTTAGTTATTTTGCTAGAGGAGCATCTCAAACTGGAGAAATCAGAAAACAAAACACACATGAGGGCAGGAGAGTTTTAAGTCAAAAATAAACACATTTTACCTATTACATGAATGTTTTCATTACTATAATTTTCTACAGACATTTTTATGGGTTTTTTTATGTTTATTTTTCAAAGAGAGAGAGTGAGAGAGCAGGGGAGGGGCAGAGAGAAGGAGAGAGAGGATCTGAAGAAGGCTCCATACTGACAGCAGAGCATAATATGGGGCTCGAACCCACAAACCACGAGGTCATGACCTGAGCCAGAGTCGGATGCTTACGCAACTGAACCACAGGAGCCCCAAGAATTCTTTTTTAAGGACAGAGCTCAAGCCAGGGAGAGGGACAGGAGGGGGCAGAGAGAGACAAAGAGCAGAGAGAATCTTAAGCAGGCTCCACACACAGCGCAGAGTCACCATGGGGCTCGATCCCACGACCCCGGGAACATGACCAGAGCCAAAATCAAGGGTCAGACACTCAACCAACTGAGCCAGCCAGGCACTCCAGACTTTTAGTTTTTTTAATCACTGTCTGACAGGTACTCCTGGTACTGGCTTCAAGGAGATAAAAGTAATGTCCTAGGTATTTTATACCAGAATCCCCCAAAATTTCAATGGGATAGCTGGAGTTTTGTCCAAAATAAACAAAGCAGTAACTAGGGCACTTAGATGCATGGCTCTCTTCGTGTTGTCTTGTATGGCCAATATTATCTTCAGTGCTCTTTCTGGCTTAACTTCCTTTGCTTTCTAAAAATCTATTTAAATGTGTTGCTCTGCATGTGTAGGCAAGCTTATCAGCTATACTCCAAATAACTCAAAGTCAGCAAGCCCATGTTACTTACTAGGGCTAGCTGGAGATGTTACTAATTCTTAGTTCACCGCTTTTCCTTTACAGCATCTATCTCCTCTGCACTATGCACAGCAGTATTTGCTGCATGTCTAGCTTCTCTATTCCACAAACTCTTCCCCGCCCTCAGCTCCTCCCTTTGTATTCTAAAAGAGCACTGAAAATTATTTTAAAGTTTTCGTGATTCTCCAAAATTTCCTGAGTTTATCACAAAAAGCTTGAAAGGAGCTGACTCTTAATCCTTTTTGACACATATGGAAGATTCTTGCCTGTACTTAAAAGCCATGTCAAAGCTGATTTGCTTCACATGATTTGGACAAACAAATGGGTTAGATTTTTACCACAATGTAGACCTATTTTTAGAGTCAAGTACCAACTCCACTTCAACACAGAGGGATGCACCTACTTTATGTGGAAATGTGGTGGTTTTGTGGCCTAGACAAGTTTTCATTCAAATGACTAACCTTCTTACGTAAGTTAGTCGTGGGTGACCTAAACTGCCCACTATAATTTAATCTGAACAGCAATTTTGTGATCTATACTAAGCAAGAAGACATTGATAGACTCCATAAAAATTAGAATACAGGATCCTATATTTATAGCAGAATGCAGGCTTCTTGACAAAATATAAATCTGTATCAGCACTGAATTTAAGAAAACCTAAATTCCCTTCCCTGTGTCACCCTGAGGAACTCTCTCAAAGTCACTGATGTTCTCCCTTTCTCCAATCCTGGACCTTGTTTCTAGTTTCTTCATGTTACTGAGAAACAGGACAATGTTTCACACAGCATTTTGGAACCCCAAACTATTCTTCCCCAGTGCGTCAGATAGAATGAAGGAGGGAGCAATACTGCTGTGTTTAAAAATGTTCTGTCTTAATGATGAGATTGGTTAGCCCTGTTAGAAATTTTATAGTTTCACATTTATTATCTAGTACCCACTTCTCTTTTTATCATACTGTAAGACTGTATACTAAGGAAGGAAACAAGAAAGAAGTTAGAATAAGTGAAATAAGTGATTTGGGTTTTGGTTTTTTTTTGTTTGTTTGTTTTTGTTTCTTTAGCACTTCTGGATTAAGGTTTGAAAAGATATTTTAAATAATAAGATAAAATAAGATTTTAAAATAATCTATAGATTTAATTTACTCAGTTGAACATATCCTCGTTTCCATGGTTAAAAGATTTAACAGTACACTTGTAAAACCTACACAAGACAAGCTCACCTTAACAACACTACACACCAATCAATCAACCTTTCTCTCTCTTTCTCCCTGCTCTTTTCCTTCACTCCCCCTCTTCCTCCTGACTCTAATAACATACTTCTAACTTCTGGCTTCCAATTATATTAGAAAATTCACTAGAGAAAAGGGTAACATAGAATTAAAAATAAGAATCTTAATAGCAAAACTGAAACAAAAATTGCTTTGCTGCCCCAGTCCTATAAGGATACTAAGGGCACTGGATGCTGGATTTATTATAAAAATTGAATAATTTCAGAAGCATTAAACACCATCTGGGGTTACTCAATGGGTCCCTTTGAAAAGTACATCTCGAAGACTGGCTACTGTCATGTGGACTAGTAATTCTAATGTTGGGGCATAAATCTTTATAAATCAGTTATAAAGATTCTCTTGATAAACTGACACTTTTGTCATTATATAATGACATTTTTTGTTTCCTGTTACCATTTTTGGTCCACAGTCTATCATCTAATGTAAGTATAGTTACCCCTGCTGGTTTTTGGTTTGCATTTGCATAGAATATATTTTTTCCATCCTTTCACTTTGAGTATAGGTGTGCCCTTAAAGCTGATGTAAGACTCTTGTAGGAAGGATATATATAGTTAGGTCTTGTTTTATCTATTCAACTACTCTATAATCTTTGGATGTGAGAATTTACTCCATTTATATTTAAAACAACTATTGTTAGGTAAGGACTAACAAATTAGTATTTAATACAAATTAGGATTGTAATTTTAATTGTTTGCTATTATGAAATTCTTGTGTACCTCTCTTGAATTATTCCATTCTGATTTGATCATTTTCTTTTTTTTTTTTTTTTTTTTTACATTTTTTGNTCATTTTCTTTTTTTTTTTTTTTTTTTTTACATTTTTTGCAATTTTTTTAAATGTTTATTTATTGGGGGAGGGGGCACAAAGAGTGAGGAAAACAGAGAATCCCAAGCAGCCTCCAGGCTTTATGAGAGCTCAGAGCCTGAAGCGGGACTCAAATCTACAAACTGCAAGATCATGACCTGAGCCAAAGTCAGACGCTTAACTGACTGAGGCACTCCATTGCCCCGATTTGATCATTGTCTGTAGTGGTATGCTTTGATTCCTTTCTCTTTATCGTTTGTGTATCTATTAAGAAGTTTTTGCTTTGTGATTACCATGAGGCTTACATTAAATATTTTATAGTTATAACAGTCTATTTTTAACGGATGAAAATTTAACCATGGGGGAGAAGCGGGAAGTTGGGGAGAGGAAGGGAGACAAACCATGAGAGACTCTTGAATGCTGAGAACAAACTGAGGGTTGATGGGGGTGGGGAAGAGGGGAACGGGGGTGAGGGGCATGAGGGAAGGCACTTGTTGGGATGAGCACTGGGTGTTACATGGAAACCAACTTAACAATAAACAGTGAAAGGAAAAAGAAAAGGAAATTAATATGAACACACCTGTACAACAACAGTTAAGATTTCCCATTATTGCGAGCTCTCAACGACACTTCTCCCTTCTGTCTCTGAATGCTCACAGTGTGAGTACTGGATGGGCAAGCAAGGTGCGCCTCATAATAGCTCCATGGTGATGGGTCATTCTAGACCTTTCAGAGTCAATCACTACCCTCTGCCCACTGTGGGCCCATGTGCTGCTGTGGAGACTAGTATGTGTCTCCACGGGCAACTGCGGTATTTACAAGGACCAATGTTCGTTTCACAAACAAAATCCCAGGCCCAATCACTGTTACTGTCGGTATATAAATTATTTCCAGTATGGTATTTTTATTTTTTGAAATATTTATTATTTATTTATTGAAGAAAATTAAAGACACTGCTGAAATAACTGCAGCACAGAGTTCTCCTACATTTTTTCCCTTATTTTATAGTGGATTCACCAGATTAAGAGAAATTACTCATAAGCAACTGCCCTTAACTGAGCCCTCCCAAAATATTACAATTTAACTTAATGGAATCAACTTTTTGTACCCATATTTCATTAATTTATAAATCATTAAAAAAGAATGCAGTTACAACAACACGAACAAACTGGCAGGTTTGGAAGCAAACATCACTCATTCTTGGTAACCTTCCAACCTCAGTGAAGGGTACAGAAGGGAGTGGGCTTGTTGGAAGGCAGCCCTCCGGCCCCAAATGTCCAGCACGCTCTCAGCAACATTCAAAAAGTTTCACAGAAGAAATGTGGAACATTGTGGAACGTTGTGGAACTCAGCGTAGTGGTTAATACAGCCAAGTCTTTTATAAGATACTTTAGATATTTCACTAAAGTTACTCATTTAAGATAAACAAAGACGCGGGGCACCTGGGTGGCTTAGTCAGTTAAGCGTCCGACTTCGGCTCAGGTCATGATCTCATGGTTTGTAGGTTCGAGCCCCGTGTCGGGCTCTGTGCTGACAGCTCAGAGCCTGAAGTCTGCTTCAGATTCTGTGCCTCCCTCTCTCTCTCTGCCCCTCCCCGGCTCACTCTCTGGCTCTCAAAATAAAATACACAAAAAAAATTTTTTTAAAAGATATACAAAGACTCTTGAATTACTGAAATACAATAATTTGTTTTTTCTTTTGAAAACTCAAACAAAAGCACTGTGTGAATCACTCATCTAATTGATTTTAAAAGCCAATAGCAAAAGTCATGTTAATCATAATGAAAACTTTAAATGAATATATTGTGATGTAAAATTCAATCAACCTTAATCAAAAATAAGATTAAGGAAAAGGATTCTAAGATCATAACATCTGTCATTACATTTCTCCTTTCCCTAAAACTGGGGAGGAAAAACAAGCAAACTTTACTATCATACCCATTTTCTAAAGAACACCTGTCTTTGTTTGTTTGTTTGTTTTTTTAAGTTTATTTATTGGGGAAGAGGTGGGGACAGAGGGAGAGAGAGAATCTCAAGGTGATTCCAAAAGAGCTCAAACTCCGGAATCCAGAATGAAAGGACTCAAACTCAGGAACCACGAGATCATGACCTGAACCGAATTCAAGAGTCAGCTGCTTAACTGACTGAGCTACCGAGGTGCCTCAACTGTCCTTTACACATCTTTCTTTCGTTTACTACCATGTCATCTTTCATATTCAGGTTTAAATTTCTACCTGACAAATGACGTTTTTCATGTCACTATTTAACACAATACTGAGCAGAAGTCTTAATGAGAACTCTAAAAATGTAACAGAAGATTGTAGGGGAAGATAAAGCTAGGAACATGTTCAGACAAGACAAAAGACACCAAATGTTCTTGGATCTCCAAATGTGCTAAAACAACTATTATCAAATTTATTTTTAAAATAACAAAATTGATGTCTATTATGAAGGCAAAACAAACCTCACAATTTAGGCAATTTGTAAGAACACGAAGTCTAAAATAGAAGATTTTTTCTTCAGTAACTCAAACCACTAAGGCTGTTCATGAATATACTTTATACTCTAAAGTCTAAAAGGCAACATAATGGTTATAAACAAACACTATCTGTGATATCAAAACATGTACAAGTTACCTGGGTAGACAGACATTTCTCTTAAAACAGCTTTGCTGAAATACAATTCACACAGAATAAAATGCACCCATTTACAGTGTACAATCCAGTGGTTTGCAGTATATTCTTGGATCTGTGCAGTTATGGTCTTTCTTGATTTTAGAACATTTTCATCACCTCAGAAAGGAGTTTTGTCATTCTTTAACTATCACTCTCAAATCTCATCCCCCTCAGCCCTAAGGGACAACTAATCTCCTTTCTGTCTCCATGTATTTCCGTATTCTGAATATCTGATATGAACAGAATCGTATCATCCGAGGGTTTCTTCTGTTACATTGTATTTTTCTGTTATTTCTTTCATTTTTTTTAATGTTTATTTATTTTTGAAAGGGAGAGGGACATAGTGCAAGTGGAGAGGGGCAGAGATGAAAGGGGGACACAGATTCTAGAGCAGGCTCCAGGCTGTGAGCTGTCCGCACAGAGCCTGATGAGGGGCTCAAACTCACAAACCACGATCATGACCTGAGCCGAAGTCAAGACGCTAAACCAACTGAGCCACCCTGGCACCACTGTGTGACATTTTAAAAACCCATTCATGGGGCACCTGGGTGGCTCAGTCGGTTAAGTGTACGACTTCAGCTCAGGTCATGATCTCACAGTTCGTGGGTTCGAGCCCCACATTGGGCTCTGTGCTGACAGCTAGCTCAGAGCCTGGAGCCTGTCTTCCAATTCTGTATCTCCACCCCCCCACCCCACCCCCGACCCTCTCCTGCTCACACTGTCTCTATCTCTCTCTAAAAATAAATAAAACATTAAAAAAATTTTTTAAAGCCTCATTCATGTTGTAGCATCCGTTAGTACACCATTGTATGGATCTACCACTTTGAGTTACCAATGCTCAGTTATTACACACTTGAGCGGTTTCCAACCTTTCAATATCAGTAATGCTGCTATAAACATTTGTGTACAAGTTTTTATGTTCACCTATGTTTTCATTTATCTTGGGTAGTTATCTAGAAGTATAACTGTGGAGTTATACAGTAATTCTGTTTAATTGTTTGAGGACCCGCCAGGTCATTTTCCAAAGCACCTGTACCATTTTACATCTTTACCAGCAATTTATAAGGGCTCCAATTTCTCTATATCCTTATCAATATTAATCATATCTGACTTTTTCTTCCAGCCATTCTAATACGTATGAAGTGGTATCTCATTGTGGAATGTTTTTCCACTTCAATGAATTATAGTTGACAAATAAACTTCTATTATATTTAAACTGTACAACATGATCATTTGATAAATGTGTCCTGGTAAAAGGATTCTATCAAGTTAATTAACACAGCTATCACATCCCATATTTACCTGTTTTCAATGAGAACACCTGAATTCTATTCTCTTAGAAAATTTCAATTATACAGCATTATCAACTATAGTTACCAGGGTACACACAGTAGATCCTCAGCCCTTATTCATATTATAACTGAAAGTTTATATGCTTTGATCAATCTCTATTTCTAATCAACCCTAAACCCTACAAACCATAATTCTACTCTGTGTTTCTAGGACTTCACTGTGTGGGGTTTTTTTTTATTATATTCCACATATAAGTGATATCATGTAACATTAGCCTTTCTCTGTCTGAATTTTTTCACTTAACATAATTTCCTCCAGGTTTATCCATATTGCAAATGGCCAAGATTTCCTTCTTATTTAGAGTTGAAAATTTTTCCATTATACGTATTTTAAAAATCATATGTATAATAAATATTATTTATTTATTTATTTTATTTAGGGAGGCAAACCATGAGACACTCTTGAATGCTGAGAATAAACAGGGCTGGTGGGGGTAAGGGAGAGGGGAAGGGGGGTGATGGGCATGGAGGAGGGCACTTGTTGGGATGAGCACTGCGTGTTACATGGAAACCAACTTAACAATAAACTATGGAAGGAAAAAGAAAAGGAAATTAATATGAACACACCTGTACAACAACAGTTAAGCTTTCCCATTATTGCGAGCTCTCAACGACACTTCTCCCCTCTGTCTCTGAATGCTCACAGTGTGAGTACTGGACGGGCAAGCAAGGTGCACCTCATACCAGCTCCATGGTGATGGGTCATTCTAGACCCTTCAGAGTCAATCACCACCCTCTGCCCACTGTGGGCCCACGTGCTGCTGTGGAGACTAGTGTGTGTCTCCATAGGCAATTGCGGTATTTACAAGGACTCATGTTCGTTTCACAAACAAAATCCCAGGCCCACTCGCTGTTACTGCCGGTATATAAAAATATAGAGGGGAAAATATCATCTGCAAGTTCAAATAGAGTTGACTGTAAAAATTCCAGTGTGAAAGGTGTTAAAGCTAGCATGGTAAAAATAGAGAGAAGATCTAGCCTTAATTTTAAAAACAAACAAACAAACAAACAAACAAACAGATGAGAATTTAACCTGGAATGAGTACTAATGTTCTCTATGTTTCGATTTCATATTTTTGATGTCATAATTTACATCTTTTTATACTATGTTTCCATTAACAAAGAATTGCAGGCTTAGTGCTTTTTAAACTTTTCTCTCTTAACTTTTAAACTAGAAGTTCTAGTAGTTATGTTTTAGATTCATAAGTGACTTTACCCATTGTCATCACTATATTCTGAATTCAACTATATATTTACCTCTAAGAGTGAGTTTTATACTATCATATATTTCCACGTTACTAGCGTCTTTTTCATTTCAGCCTGAAGTCAGTCTGGTGGTGATAAATGTCTTCAGTTATCCCACCTCCCCCAACCCCCAACCCCACCCTGGTATGGAAACCCTTTATTTCTCCTATAGTTCTGAAGAACAATTTTGCTGGGTAGAGGGACCTTGACAGTGTTTTTCTTTTAGCACTTAGAATGTATCATCCCACATCCTGCTGGCTGGCAAGGTTTCTGCTGAAAATCTTATGATGGTTCCATTGTATGTAACAAGTTGCTTTTCTCTTGCTGCTTTAAAATTTTTCCTCTCTAACTTTTGACAATTTAATTATAATGTGTTTTGGTGTGGGTCTCTTCAGATTTACTTTTTTGGAACTCTCTAGGCTCCCTGGATCTGGTTATCGGTTTCTTTCCCCCGATTAAGGAAATTTGCAGCCATTATTTCTTTGAAGAAGCCTTCTGGCCCTTTCTCTCCCTCATCTCCTTCTAGAACTACTATAACACATTTAGGGTCCACTTAATGGATTCCCTTATGTGCTTTAATGCATCTCCTTCTTTTTCATTCTTTTTTCTACTATCCTTCTTCAAATTTGCGGATGCTTTCTTCTGTTGGATCTAGTCTGATGTTGAGCCTTTATTCATCAGTTATTTTTCAGCTTTATGATTTGTTTGGTTTTGGGGTGATCTGATAGCCCATCCCTCAGGTGGCGGCTATAAAAGTGGAGGCACTAGGTGGGTGGACATGCTCCTTCCAGGTAAAAGATGGAGACCTGGATTTTGAGTAAGAGTGAGGCACTAGGAGAATGCAGGGGCAATACCCAAAGGGACTCTATTGGGCTCCCGGGAAGATCATGGTCAGCACTAGATGCATACTAATTAGAAGCTCCGTCCTCAGGCAGCAGCTTATAATGTATATGGTCAAATCCCTTCTAGGACAAGGCTGTGAGAGGGGTGTTTTTGCCTGCTCCCTTTGTGCTGATCCCCAGGGCAATAGCCAGGGGGAGTATTCACACACACGTTAGTAACTACTTTGTTTGCTATAACCCAATGGGACTCCTGAACACAAGCCCTGTTGGCTCTCACAGCAAGGTGATTTAGGGGCCTGTCTCTCGAGTGGCAGCTTTAAAAGTCTTAAAAGTCGAGGAGGTAGATACGTGATTGAAACCCTTTACTCCTCAGGGAGAGACTGGGGTTTGAGGGGTCCCTCCTGATCGTAAGGTGCCGTGTTGGGGATGGGATTTATAGCAAGACAGCGTCTCAGCCTTTCCTAACTTTTTTGATGTGGGTGTGTGTTTTTTTGCTTGATCAGTTGCCCCATCTGTACGAGTCATTCAGCTATGTGTCATAGCTGACAGCACAGATCCTGCTTGGGGTTCCCTCTCTCCTCTCTCTCTCTCTCTCTCTCTCTCTGCTCCTGCCCTGCTGGTACTCTCTGTCTCAAAATAAATAAATAAACATAAAAAAAGAAAAGAATTCTTCAGTCTAAATCATAATCTCCAAGTCAACTACGGGGAAGTTACCTGAAGAAAAAACCTCCTGAGATAATATTTAGATTACATGAGTTTTTAAACACTTTATTCTCTTCAATAATAAAATGTTTTTCCCTTTATTAAAACAATTATAAATTAGCATGGTTTCCGGACCCCAGGGAGAAATCAATTTGGCAAGTTTGAAGCTTCTTTTGTATATCTGTTTTCTGATCTGACCATTTGACTCTGAATCTAATAAAACCATTTCGCTAAATCTAGCTAATTTAAAATAGTCTAACACTTATATAAGTTTTATTTTTTATACTGCCTCTACTTCCAATCAACTTTGAAAAGATTAAACCATAAATGAAAATGAAAAAAGTTAAATTTTTATTTTTCCTACTACACTGTAAGCATCTGTGGAAAAGAACTCTTACCTTTTCTCATGCATAGAGCACCCATTTGATTAATAAGTAATTGAACTGAATTCATTAAAATATAATTCTGTGACAGCAGAAGCTAAACGCTTTTTTAATATATTTTTTAGCCCATATTTTATTGTCATGAAAATTATTCAACCAGGGGTGCCTAGGGTGGCTCAGTCGGTTAAGGGATCGACTTTGGCTCAGGTCATGATCTCACCTTTTGTGGGTTCGAGTCCCGCATCAGGTTCTGTGCTGAAAGCTCAGAGCCTGGAGCCTGCTTCAGACTCTGTGTCTCCCTCTTTCTGCCCCTCACCCACTCATACTCTGTCTCTCTCAAAATAAAGTATTTTACCATTCCTTATCACCATTTTCATCCTTTTTTGTTTCTTTAAAGAGAATCAAAAATACATTTAATTAAAACTAAGTAAAATACAGGAATTATGATTCATTTGGTATGTATAACTTTTACATCCTGGTTTTTACATGTATTTCTAATAGGATGCGGCAGCAAAGATCTACACTTTTTTTTTTAATGTCTTTATTTTTTATTTTGAGAGACAGAGACAGAGAGCTAGCGGGGGAGGGACAGAGAGAGAGGGAGACACAGACTCCAAAGCAGGCTCTAGGCTCTGAACTGTCAGCACCGAGCCTGACGTGAGGCTCGAGCCCACGGACTGTGAGATCATGACCTGAGCCAAAATCGGACACTTAACTGACTGAGCCACCCTAGGCCCCCCAGATCTACACTTTTTAAATGATGAAAGGGAGTGCCTGGGTGACTTGGTCAGTTAAGTGGCTGGCTCCAGCTCAAGTCATGATGTTTGGTTCGTGAGTTTGAGCTCTGCATTGGGCTCTGTGCTGTCAGCACATGGAGTCTATTACTTCAGATCCTCTGTCCCCCATTCTCTCTCCCCCTGCTCTGCTGTGCTCTCTCTTGCTCTCTCTTCTCTCTCAAAAATAAACATTTAAAAAAAATTTAGAAAACACAAAAGGAAATATTCTAACAGAAATGTCAACACTCCCACATTACACATATATAACAACTTTGGATTACTAGTTATGTTGAGTAAAAACTGTGTGTGTGTGTATATATATATATATACACAAGTTAATGTCAATGCAGAGATGAATAAAGCTGTAAACTTATATAGTATCTTTTTCTCAAAGATATCAAAGCATTTTCAAAAATTTTCTTTACCATCTTCCATGAAGTGAGCAGATGGCAAGACCCATCCAAGTCTCGACGGCAAGAATTAACACAACAAGGTTAAGCAATTTCCCAAAGAGACCAATTCATGAATCAGGAGCAAAACAGATATAGAACCCCATAATGACTATTAATCTCACATTAAAGCTACGAGCCCTTTTTTTTTATTTTTTTAATGTTTGTTTATTTTTGAGAGAGAGAGAGAGAAAAATAGAGCATGAGCTGGGAAGAGATAGAGAGAAACGGAGTCAGAGAATCTGAAGTAGACTCCAGCCTCTGAGCTGTCAGCACAGAGCCTGACGCGGGGCTTAAACTCACAAACTGCAAGATCATGACCTCAGCCAAAGTTGGATACGTAACCAACCAAACCACACAGCCACCCAAGGGAAGAGTATTTCATTTTTAGATAAATGTGGATCATCTTTTTTAATACCTATCCAAAACCTGACAAAAAGATGCTTCTTAACAGTGACTGAAATGTGGATTTTGACACTACAGCAGTGAACTTTTCATACTCAGTTATATTAAAAATCACTAGGGGCGCCTGGGTGGCTTAGTCGGTTAAGCGTCCGACTTTCGCTTAGGTCATGATCTCGCGGTTCGTGGGTTCGAGCCCCACGTCGGGCTCTGTGCTGACTGCCAGCTCAGAGCCTGGAGCCTGTTTCAGTCCATGTCTCCCTCTCTCTCTGACCCTCCCCTGCTCACGCTGTCTCTCTCTCTCTCCTAGAAATAAATAAAACATTAAAAAAAATTAAAAAAAAAAATCACTAGTGTACCTTCCTCTTTGAATGGACGTTTAACCCATATGTATGAGTTTTTAACATTATGCACTGATTATTTCCAAAACATTGGTTCACTTAGTTTTGCAGATCTTCCAAATTATGACACTTTTCATTATGTACTATCATAAAATCACATTCATTAATCTTCAGAAAAGTCTTGACTTTACCATAGAAATCTTTACTGGGAAGCTATGAAGCATTTTTCGTCTTGGATTTTATCATTAGCAATAAATACTATTGGTTTTTTCACTTTAAATGAAAGGTTCCTTTCTTTCTCTAGAAAATATCTGCCAAATAACCAAGACCAAAGAACTATAGTTTGTCCTGTAGTTGTGTTTCAAGTCATAATGGTTTCCATGAAAACAAGCAGCAAGTCCAGCTTTCAACTCAACCTGCACAGAACACCCTTGGTTGTGATAAGTATCAAACTTCAGCGGGTGGTCATCAGCGCTTCCCACATTGTCAGACAGAACGTTAAAAAACTGTGAAATCTAGGGTTGAGATTTAATAAAATCAAGGACTTTCACTGAGTTCTCAAGGATTTTTCTAGCCGTTTTGCCTCTACTATGCGGCAGAGGAGAATGGAATGACTCCTAATACAGTTTGGTGCAGCCGCTTTGATTCCTACGATTGCATCAGTGGTTTTACTCCAAATTGCCTCTGCATCATCAGTGTAAAGTCAACAGTCTTTTTTTCTTTTTTTTTTTTAAAGACAATGTGACTATGAAAATAGTTTTAACCTAACAGATCAGGGGGATCCTCAGGTTGTAGGGTTCACACAGACCATACTTTATTTATTTATTTTTTTAATATTTTTTATTTATTTCTAGGAGAGAGAGACAGCGTGAGCAGGGGAGGGTCAGAGAGAGAGGGAGTCACAGACTGAAACAGGCTCCAGGCTCTGAGCTGGCAGTCAGCACAGAGCCTGACGCGGGGCTCGAACCCACGAACCGTGAGATCATGACCTAAGTGAAAGTGGGACGCTTAACCGACTAAGCCACCCAGGCGCCCCACACAGACCATACTTTAAAAACCACTGCTGAAAAACCAAAACGGGAGGTATCACCATCCCAGACTTTAGCCTTTACTACAAAGCTGTCATCATCAAGATAGTATGGTATTGGCACAAAAACAGACACATAGACCAATGGAACAGAATTGAGAACTCAGAAGTGGACCCAAAAGTATACAGCCAACTGATCTTTGACAAAGCAGGAAAGAATATCCAATGGAAAAAAGACAGCCTTTTTAACAGATGGTGTTGGGAGAATTGGACAGCAACATGCAGAAGAATGAAACTAGAT